>NC_136247.1:15220000-15407500 GCF_053564925.1 Oryzias latipes | reverse complement strand
TTCTCCGGGTACTATCAAAGCAGCCCACCGGGGGTGTACTTCTCCATGCAGGTGTTCCTGTCCCTCCTCTGGGCTCTGCTGAAAGCTGGGATGGTTTCTGATATCTTCTCCATTCTGCGTGTCACTTTGGCCCACAACATAGTGGTTAGTCTGATGTTTGTTTTGGTAAATTTCTCTTGTCTTTTATTATTCAGGCATGTTAGAAATCGTTTTCCTTCTGTAGAAGTAAAAAGATGAATTCCTGAACTCTAAGGTCAAACAGGATGAGTCTGAATCCAACACCAATAAATCATCCTTTTGGGTTTTGGGTTGATAAACATTTTTCTTCCTAACTGCAAAGTTCAGAACAGTTTAAAGGCTCTAAAATGTTTTTAGAAAAGAGCTGGGATAGTCTTTCCCGCCAATGGAGATGAACGTTCATTTATAGTTCGGAATTCCAAATGAATTAAAACAACAGATTATGCTGCAGTATTTAAACCAGGGCTGGAGGTCCACAGCCAATCAGGTCCTCCCGACACTTTGGGCTCCAATCTACACACAACTATAGGAGGAGAAGAAAAGAAAGACAGAAACTCCCACTGCAGCAGAAAACAATAGAAAACTGAGACAGGAAGACACTCCAATAATACAAACCAACAAATATTGCGGCTACAGCCGTAACATGCGTCTTCTTCTGTCTTTCAGCCCAGCCACGAGTTCCTGCTGGACCTTTTTGACTTTGTGCGGGAGAAGTCCCTCACAGGTTTTGTGCTTGAACTCCTGCAGCTCACCGTTAAGGTAGCTCACCTCTCCAGAACACACGGGCAGCCCTGCAGGGCGGCGCTGTTCTTCATGCATTCTGTGTTGGCAGATGGTGAACGTTGGTCTGGAGCTCAGCTTGGACTGTGTGAACCACATGCCTCTGTTCCAGCAGACAATTCATGCACACCCACCAGCTGCAGCTACTCCACACCAGAAGTTAGTGGAGCTTTAGCTTCATTCTGTCTGTGTATCACTCTGATGGAGCTTTCTAACAAGTCAAATGAACTCATGTGCCAAAGGTCGTCTCCCAGCGCTCCTTTACCGGACTGCCTGAGCTTGGCTCACGCCGTCATTGAAGTAGAGGTCAGTTTTTGACGGTCTCTGAAACAAAACAGCTTTTAGTCCTAGTGTGTTTGTAATGGGATGTGTTTCACTCAGCTCTGCACCAAACAAGAAGACTGGAAGCGCATGGGCAAAGTGTTCTGCTCCGTCTGCCAGTCGAGCCATCACCCCAACCAGGTGGAGCGCATCAGCGGCCGCATTGCCATCGCACTGCTCTCAGAGAGCAAAGACAAGCTGTCGCTGCCCTTTGCTGCCTTTGTGGAAACAGGTGGAAAGTTCCATTAAAAACTTGAATGTTTTTGACTTGATAGCTGCTGCCCCATCACACGTTCCTTCTGCAACACTAACCAGAACTGTTATGCTGGGTTCTGTACCTCTGTTTAACACGCGTCAAATTTGCTGCTCGCCACTTGTCTAAAAGTATATTCATAAACCCGCCGCTTGTGGGAAGAGCCACTGTGAAAGGTTTTCATTGCTGCATGGAAGCACTGACTGGACATTTCCCCTCAGTCAATGCTTGAAAGACACAGATGATGTTTAGAGATCAGGTTTCAATCAATCAATCCATTTTTTGTATGGCACTTATAACAGCTGAGGCAACCAAAGTGCTTAACATAAAATCACAAACAATATGATGCATTTATTTTAAACAAAAACATCGGTATACATGCCTCCGGTGAGCTTCACCCTCTACTGCAGGGGCTGCGCCTGAATGACGGCACTTTCAGCGGTACTTGCCCCTCTGACCCAGTTTGACGACTTGCTGTCCCGCTTTAGTCCACGGAGGGGAAAAAAAGAGGAAGTTTTTATTGTCTCCATACAAATAAGAAAAATATCAAGTTCAGGAGTAGAACGATTAGATTCTCCTCCATGTTGGTTTTGAACTCCGCCCACTAAATACACCATCAACCTTTGCGGGTCAAAGGTGAGTAATTGGTTTAGATTCAAATCCTGCACCAAAGTTTCGATATTTGAACCCCCCCCCCCCCCCCCTGTTGCCTGGTACCAACTGTCCTACGGACCATTGACCAGAATTTTCACTGCACCAGAATTTTCACTGCACCACCTAAATTGGGCGGTCACTAGAGAACCCCGCCACGCCTGATGCTCGGAATGCGCAGCAACACCTCTGGCCGTCACACTGACTAAATATCAACACTGGACACCCCTGCTGCGCCAGTTGTTGGGTGTTAACACAGTTTTAAAGATAAACAGGTGTAACTCCTTACATCTTCTTTCCCTGACAAACATCTTGGCCCCGCCTGTAACTCCCCTCTGGATACATCACGGACACAAGGCGTTCTGTGTTGACGGGCGTTTATTGCACACAGGTGCCATCAAACATGCCGTGAGAACTGTACAAACATATAAATAAATATAAATGAAAATATTCTCGCAGAGAACAAATTATGTCAATATACATCACATACATGATATAAACTAATATAAGACTTAGAAAAAACTCAATTGAATAAACTAATTAACATAAACTGTCATACCTCGTTGGCCGCAATACCACAAAGGGGGTTAAAAGACCTTTCTGCAGCAACTCTTGAAATGACCCAAGTCCTTTTCCATGTAAAGGGAATAAAGTTAAACTCTTCACACTTTCTTCTTGTTATAACGTAAATGCTGACACTTTCTCCGTAGTCCATGTGCTCTGTCTGTAGCGTGTTACAACAATAACGGTCCTGACGGAAACAAAAATCAACTCAAAGTTCCATTAACTGATAACGTGATTATTACCACTCTGATAATAATTTCAAGGACTGTTTAACAGCAAATGAAAAATATGCATCACTGAAATTAATATGTAAACTTAAACTTAAACAACTTGCAAATGCCGTTGCTGGCAGTTACACTCCCACCAAATCACTTGTGATTTCTTAAAAACTGAAGAAGGTCAAATAAAACACTCAAGAGTTTTAATGTAAGTAGTTTTTACTCATGACTCTGTGTTATTTGCTTCAAGGAGTGTTACTGTTTTAGTGATAGGCCTCTCCAAATATACTGGCTTAGTGAGTCGTTTTCCCTGACCATCAAGTGCTGAATCACTGATCAACAATTGCAGTTTCCTAACATGACCATCTGCACTAGGAAAGACCTTTGTAACTTTAGCCAGTTTCCACGCATTTCGAGGCACGCTCTCATCTTGAAGAATGACTATGTCGTTGACCTTCGAGTTTCTGTGGGCCTTGTGCCATTTTTGCCTCTGCTGGAGATTTAGCAGGTACTCCTTTTTCCACCTGGACCAGAACTCATTCGCCAAAAACTGCACTCTGCGCCATCTTTTGCGAAGATAAACATCTTCTGTCACAAACTGTCCTGGTGGTGGCAAGATGACTGAGGATTTCATTGTCAAAATGTGGTTGGGTGTGAGAGGCTGTGGTCCAGTGGGATCATTAAGCAAGTGCGCCGTTAAGGGCCTGCTATTTATGATTGCCATGACTTCATAAAAACATGTTCGCAGGGACGAGCTATCAAGTCTGCTGGAGGACTGATGGAGAATAGATGTCAAAACACTTCTTATTGTCCTGATCTGCCTTTCCCAAACTCCGCCCATGTGGCTGGCAGCTGGTGTGTTCATGACAAACTCACAACCCAATCGTTTTAGGGATTCTTGGTCCATCTGTCTTACAGTCTGCTGAAGCTCACGTTTTGCACCCACAAAGTTAGCACCCTGATCAGACCGAAGTTGACGCACATTTCCACGAATGGCAATGAAGGCTCGCAAGGCATTGATAAAAGAATCCGCAGTCATGTCATCGAGTACTTCTATGTGAACAGCACGAGAGCATAAGCAAGTGAATAGCAGACCATAACGCTTCAGTTCTTTCCTTCCTTCCTTTATGTAAAACGGGCCAAAACAATCCATTCCACAATAAGTAAAAGGAGGCGTTGTTTCTACTCGATCATGAGGTAAGTCTGCCATTTTTTGTACTTGAGCACTTCTTCTTAACTTTCTACATTTGACGCACTTGTAGATGAAGGAAGACACTGCGTGACTATATCCAAGTATCCAGATGCCATTTGATCGAAGTTCATTCATTGTTATGCCACGACCCTGGTGTTGTACTTGTTGATGATAGCGTTCAATCAACAACTTTGAAATGTGGCTGCTTTTTGGCGAAATTGCCGGATGCTTGATGTATGGATGCAGGGTAGAATGTTTCAGCCGACCTCCCACTCTCATTACTCCTTGTTCATCCAAGAAGGGATTCAGTGTATGCAGCCGGTTAATCCTGTCTTGTGTTGTCATCTCTCCTTTGTGTTGGAGGTTTTGGATTTCTTCAGGAAATGTTTCTCGTTGAACAATGCTTATGATGGTAAGTTCTGCTTCTTTTCTCTCCTCCAGACTCGAAGCTACGTTGTTTCTTAATGACAAACCCTTGAACTCTCTGACACACCGCCTCTGTCTAGCAATGCCTTTGACTAACCTTCTCCAACTGGAAAACTTTGAAAAGCGGCTTGACAATGAGTCCTTTGCAGTCAGTATTTTGTGCACAATGACCTTTCGAAGTTCTGGGTCTTGAACTGTTATGTCTCCCACCTTAATGTCATCACTGGGAAGCTTCTCACACCAAAGAAAATCTGGTCCAGTGAACCAATTGGAAGAAACAAGCCCCTTGACTGTGCAGCCCCTGGATGTATGATCAGCAGGGTTTTCTTCAGAGGTCACATGTCTCCACTGACTCGAATTAGTGCTCTGCTTAATGGCCTGAACACGGTTTGCCACAAATATGTGAAATCGTCTTGCATCATTGTTGATATATCCCAAGACGACCCTTGAATCAGTCCAGAAGAAGTCTTGAGTCTCAATATCCAACTCCCTTCTGAGAAGGTTACTGGTTCTCACAGCAACAACGGCCGCTGACAGCTCGAGCCTTGGGATTGTGGTGACCTTCGAAGGTGTCACTCTGGCCTTACCCATAACCAGGGAGCAATGGACTCGATGTGACACGCTGATTGCTCTCAAGTAGGAACAGACTCCATACCCTGAAGCACTTGCGTCTGAGAAATGATGCAGTTCATAACGCTGAACTTGTCCAAAATTCTCTGGAACATAGCATCTCTGAATTTTTATATCAGCTAGGTTCTTCAAGTCCAAGAGCCAGGACTCCCACCGTGGGAGAAGATCTTCAGACAGTGGCTCATCCCACCCAATGTTGTTGCGACACATCTCTTGAAGTATCTGTTTACCAACTAGAATGAATGGTGCAACAAACCCAAGTGGGTCAAAGATAGATGCCACAGTTGACAATACTCCTCTTCTAGAGAGTGGTCGCTCATTCACCTCAACCTTGAATCTGAACTGATCTGAGACTATGCACCATTTAATCCCAAGAACTCTCTCCATTTGTAGCTCACCCAGAGCTAAGTCTTGATTTTGTGTTGTTTCAGCGCACTCCTCCTTGGGAATTGATGCCAGTACCTCAGTGCAGTTTGAAATGAATTTGTGGATCCTTAGTCTGCCAGAACTGCAGATCTGTCTTGCTTCCTTGATCAGCGTTATTGCTTCGTCCACAGATGTAACGCTCATCAACCCATCATCCACATAAAAATTTCTTTCAATGAAGCGAATGGCTGCTTGACTAAAAAATCCACGCCCCTGGGCTGCAACGTGTTTAAGACCATAGTTTGCGCAACCAGGTGATGAGGCTGCTCCAAATAGGTGTACTCGCATACGGTAGACTGTTGGCTCAGTGTGAAATTCTCCATTGTCCCACCAGAGAAATCTCAAATAATCCTGATGTTCTGCTCTTACATGAAATTGATGGAACATACGTTCAATGTCACACATCACCGCTACTGGTCCCTTGCGAAAACGGCAGAGAACACCTATCAGACTGTTAGTTAACTCTGGCCCAGTAAGCAGATGGTCATTTAATGACACGCCTTTAAACTTAGCGGAGCAGTCAAAAACCACTCGTATCTTCCCTGGTTTGTGGGGATGATACACTCCATGGTGAGGAATGTACCAGGCTGGACTCTTGTTGATTTCATCATGTGGAACCTTTTCTGCATCCCCATTTGATATTATTTCAGTCATGAAGTTTGTATAATCTTTATGATATTGCTTGTCCCTCTCAAATCTCCTTTTCAGACATTTGAGGCGATGATTTGCACATCCTTTGTTGTCTGGCAGACTTGGGTTGTCTTCCTTAAATGGGAGAGGCATTTCACAGTGACCATTTGATTTCATTTTCAGTCCTTCTTCCATGATTGACATAAATCGGAGATCTTCTTGAGAGAGCTGAGCTTCTTCTGCAGATCTCTCGTTAAAGTCTGACTCAAGCATTTTCATCACATCTGGTGGAGTGATCAACTCTTTGACTTGAGTTCGGCATATGAATCTAACTTCATTTGTGAGTGTAGCAGTTGGCTGAAGATCAGGGATCACCTGTCTTACAACAATCTTGTGGCTGTTTCCAATTGAATCATTATAGTCCGAGCATGGACTGACACAGCCAACTATGCTCCAGCCCAGATCTGTTCTTTGAGCGAACGGTTCATTGTCATTTCCTGACACCACTTCTCTGGGTAACAAGGCTTGTGGACAGTTATACCCTATGAGCAGTCCAACATCACACTCTATCAATGGAGCGAGCTCTTCTGCTAGATGTTCCAGATGTGGCCACGCCCTTGCTGTTTTGGGTGTAGGAATGTGACTCAGGTTAGCAGGAATAAACTCTCTTGAGTAAGTTACTGGGAGAGGGATTCTCTTTGATGAATAGAAGCCTCTAACTTGCAGACCAGTTAATCTATGGCTTGGAATGACTGTGTTTCTTGATGCCAATGTGGATAGTTTTAACTGCACTGCCTCTTTGTGTAACTTCAGCATTTCTGCCTTTTCTTGCAAGATAAATGTAGTGTCACTTTGATTGTCTAGGAGTGCATAGACAAGAACTTCACTCTCTGGATCACTTATGGTTGACAACCAAACTGGAACAACTGTAGATGCATATAGACTGCTTACATCTTGCACCACTCGATTTGAAGTTGCATGGCTTGATGCTTCGTTGATCTGTTCAAACTTGATCCTTTCGCTTGATTTTTCCTTCTCCTTGTAGTTCTTACTCTCTTTTTGCTCTGTCTTTCTGCTCGGTTTGTCACGATCTTCATGTAGACATGTTGGGTGTTTACGTTTGCAAGTAACACATACGCTTCTTCCTTCACAGTTCTTTGAATGATGCCCTGTTCTCAAGCATCCAAAACACAGTTTTTTAGTTTTCACAAACTGAACTCTTTCAGAGATTGGCTTCTCCATGAACTTCCAACATGTTTGAATATCATGATTCAATTTCTCACAAAAAACACACCCCGAGTGTGTACCTTCTTTGGAACTGCTCAATAACACCTTTGCTCCAACATTGTGAGTCTTTGTTGACTTAACCCTTTCAGTGTCGTTAGACTTTAAAGCGTGAAGAGAAGTCACTGGATTGCAAGCTATTTTTGCCTCTCTGCCGATGAATTCAACAAACTGACTGAAGGTGGGAAATGACTTGTTCTCCTCTTCAATCTCCATCACCTTCCTGTTCCATCTGGCAACCAGCCAATCAGGAAGCTTGGTGAGAAGCTTCTGGTTTTCATCACTGTCATTAAGGACTTCCAGGCGCTTTATTTCTGACATTGCTGCTTCACAGCCTCTTAAGAAGTCTGAAAACTCTCTTAATTCTACACTGTCCTTGGGTCCTATTCTTGGCCATGAACTGAGTTTATCCTTGAAAGCTTTAGCAATCACAAAAGAGCTTCCATATCTTTCCTCCAGAATGTTCCATGCTGCCTGGTAGGCAGCATCTGTACTCAAGAGGAAATAACTCTCAATCGCCTTTCTTGCTGGTCCCCCGACATACTTGCGGAGGTAGTAAATTCTTTCATTCACTGAAATTTTCTTTCTACTTATCAGCGTTTGAAATGACATTTTCCACTCGTTGTATCTTAGTGGGTCTCCAGCAAAAACAGTAGGTTCTGGTACTGGTAGACGGCTCACATTGATAGACTCAGCTATTGCTATTGCTTCAGCGAGAGCTGTTGTAGTGTCCTCTGGAGGTCTTTTAGGTTGCTTTTGGATGATATTGTTTGTTGCTGCCGCCTGCTGCTCTGTCCGTTTCCTTAAACTTGTCACACATTTGATTTGCACAGGTTTGGATTCATAAAAAGACTCAATTTCTTCTTCTGAGCTGATTTCTTGTTCATAAACCTGTAAGCGTGCCTTTGCAGCTTTCATCCTTTTAACAGTCTCTAAGCGTTCTATCTGTCTGCGCTTTTCTTCTAGTGCATTTTGTCTCGCAGCATTCTCTGCTTCCTGTAATGCAATTCTTTGTCTTTCTTGTGCTTCAAGCATTTCAAGTTCTTGCCTTTCACTATCTATCTCTTCTAAAACCTTTAGAGTAGCTTGGTTAGCAGCTAACTCTGCTGCCGCCTCTTGTTTCCTTACAGAGGAGACACTTGAATGTTTTGATCCCATGCTTGAGGTGTTTACTGACCTTAGACTCGGTGAGCTCGAACTGCTTTTCCGGGATAGTGCAGATGAGAGCAAAGAGCCAGCCTCCACCCAGTCCACTTGTTCTTTATTAACGTCTGGATTCCCCTCCATCTCTTGAAGATGGGAATGTCCACATCCAAGGATTTTCTTTGATACAGCATCGCAGGTGTCCACTCTACGTCGGGTTTCACTGTCTGGAGTTGTGCACTGTCGTAGCTCTTCATAGGCCCTTTTTGCATCTGTTGACAAGGACTGTATCTCGGTTAAAAGATCTTGTAAGATGTCACGTGAGGGAGCACCATCAAGCATTTTCTTAGCTTCCTTGGCAACAACCTTCCACTTCTCATAACTGACAGTAAAGCGATCCTTAAGTTTCTTTGATTTATCATCATAAATTACTTGAGCTTTCTCAGTAAGTTTACGGGTTCTTTGGCTTCTTCGTGGTGCTTCAGAAGAAGCTTGAGGCTCAACTTCAACTTCAGAGTCATTTGATATAACATTCTTGTTGGATCCGCACTCATCCATAATGGGAAATGTTTTCGTGTGCTTAATCTATCTAAAGAAAAATGCAGCTAAATTAACCAGCTTGAGCTGCTTGAGAATACTACTGTAGTAAAATAATGAAAGAAAATAATTATACCTAACGTTACTTCTTTTCTTCAGTTAAAAAATGTACAAGAAATATAACCAAAATTTTTGCAGCACAAATTAACTTAAAACCTTTTGGCGATAATTTAAGAACACACTTTCTCTAACCAAACTAATTGTGTGCTTGCTCTTTTAAAGTTCAAGTAATATAATAACAGAACTAAGTCAAAATAACTTCAACTTAAACACATGCTGTACACCAGAATACTTATTTAGCACTTATAGAGTTTCTTTAAGCAAGCACTGAGTTAATCCACTTCTATACATTTAACTTAATTTAAAATGCATCTCTTCTTGGATTAGTCATGCACTGCCCTTTTTAACTCTTCTTGCAGCTTGTTAAGATTTTCCGTGTATGCGTCGTCTTAGCCTTGATGCTGATGTACAGACAGCCTCGGGAAACTTGCTTGCAGCTCCGTCAATGGCGGGCTCCTTGCATCACGTTCCACCTCACGCCGAGCGGAATCGAGTTCTCACTGTAACTCCCCTCTGCATACATCACGGACACAAGGCGTTCTGTGTTGACGGGCGTTTATTGCACACAGGTGCCATCAAACATGCCGTGAGAACTGTACAAACATATAAATAAATATAAATGAAAATATTCTCACAGAGAACAAATTATGTCAATATACATCACAGACATGATATAAACTAATATAAGACTTAAAAAAACTCAATTGAATAAACTAATTAACATAAACTGTCATACCTCGTTGGCCGCAATACCACAAAGGGGGTTAAAAGACCTTTCTGCAGCAACTCTTGAAATGACCCAAGTCCTTTTCCATGTAAAGGGAATAAAGTTAAACTCTTCACACTTTCTTCTTGTTATAACGTAAATGCTGACACTTTCTCCGTAGTCCATGTGCTCTGTCTGTAGCGTGTTACAACAATAACGGTCCTGACGGAAACAAAAATCAACTCAAAGTTCCATTAACTGATAACGTGATTATTACCACTCTGATAATAATTTCAAGGACTGTTTAACAGCAAATGAACATAAAATATGCATCACTGAAATTAATATGTAAACTTAAACTTAAACAACTTGCAAATGCCGTTGTTGGCAGTTACACCGCCTTCCCTCCTGCATGTCTGCTGTCGGGACTTCCGTGTTATAGAGTTGGTAGACTTTCTCAGGGTTTTCTTTCCTAACTCTGGTGTGATTCATGCAGGACTCTGCCCTTCTTACAGCCGAAACCACGTCACTCAGATGACTGCAGTCGCACCTCTTGCCTCCAAAAGAGATGTTCTATTCTCAATTAAACTGCTTTAAATGGGAAGCTCTGCGCTGTTGTAGCGTACGTGGATCGGCTGTGTTCCTGTAAAGACGTAAATCTGACGTTGTGACTTTGCAGTGTTTCAGAACGAAGGGGAGGGAAGCCTGGTGAAGAACTTTGTCGGCAGAATTGGCGTCTCTTTGATGTTGAGATACCATAAAACCCACCAGTGGTTGAAGGTAAGTTTTTAAGTTGAAGGTGTGTCTCCTGTCTTCAACCAGCTTCCTGCAGTTAGGCTGTCCTCTGCGCTCACATGCAGGGTCGTGCGGTGGTGGAGATCATGTCTGTCTCAAAGGTCAGCTACACCACTACAAAGGGTTTGTTTGGGAATGAGGACAGCGCATCACGCTGCAGCCTGGTCACCGTGGCGACAGAGCTGTTCCTACTGAGCGGCAGCGTGGAGGGAGCCCTTAACACACTCCGGGGTAACGCCTCTAACCTGATGTAACACTTTCTGCTCACTGCCAACAGCATCCTCAAACATTAGGTATTCAACCACTGGCTTTGTTTTAACTGCACTTTGGTTTATAGCCAGAAACGGAGAGATTAAAGCTTTTGGAGCTGTGGACAGGCAATGGTCCGTAGGACAGTTGGTACCGGGCAACAGGGGGGGGGGGGGACAATGCACATTTTTCTGTTTTATTTTTTAATCTGATTCTGAAGGAAGTTTTATTTTGAAAAACTACTGGATATTCTCTACTACATCTGACTTCTTCTTCACATGTCAAGTCGCTCCGTCCCGTGTTGAAAATCCATCGTTAATTTTTTCAAACAACTGCATTGACTGCTAAAATTAAAACCCCCAAGATGGTAAAGTTAACAAAAAAACAACATATCTGAAAAGAAATTCTTTGTGTAGAAAAGGAAAAAGAGAGGAAAAAGGAGAAGAGTCTTTGACTTCAAAATAAAAGAAATCTGCATTTAACAGACAAAAACCAGGAGTCTTTACTCCAAATATGAATTTATTGTTCCCACAGAACATAATAATAATGCATAATATTCAGCAACCGGCTGTTTAATGTTACAAGGATACTGCTAATAAAGTTGTTCAAACAGTGGATAAACATTTATTATTTGTTATATTTAGAAAATAGCAGTTTTATTTTTTTGTATGCATCTGTTGCTGAAGTTGGCGTCTGAGTTTCAGGTTCCATTTTGACAGGTCTGGGTTATGGGAAAAGTTACAACAATTAGCTGGCAATGATTTTTGTGTACATTTCATCTTGCAGGTGATAAGCGACAATAACTTTAAACTAAATTTTTCAGTGCATACTGTCATTTTTCTGTGGAAAAAGCAGCTGTGAAACATTTTTCTGTGCTTATTGCTGCATGTTTTGATTTCAGCAGAAACAAAAGCCAAAGACTGGGATGCATCAAAGCCTCCCACAGCTGCAGCTCATGCATGAGTCTGTGTGCAGCCTCTGTCGTTGTGCTCTGAACTGTGTTTGATCTTCTCTGTGCTCCAGCTGTTTCTTCTGCTTTTGCACAGAGAACGCCTGGTTCCTGAGCTCCTCCTCCTGGCCATGTGACCCTCCAGATCTGGAGAACCGGACTCGCGTTTTGAAACATCTGGCTGAGAAGACGTCTCACAGAGACACTCTGGAGGTCCTCAGTAACCTGCCAGGAATCAAAGACCCCAGTGGTAGGTTTTTGTGGTCCTGGTGCATCAACTTCCGGTGAAATGAGGAATGAAGAGGTTTCCTTTTTGACTCCCTCAGAGTGCCCTGACATCTCCAAGTACGCTCTTCTGTTCAACTCTCACCTGCAAGCTTGTGTGGACAGACAGATACTCCCTGTCGCTTCAGACACGGTGGACTTCATGCTGTCAAAAAAGCTCCCCGTAGACTACACGCTGCTGCAGACTCTGTTGCACAAGCTGGGAAAGCAGAACCTTTGGCTTCGAGCACGAGAGGTCTTCAGGCGTAAGTCAAACCCTGCTTTTGTCCGTTTTTCCAGAACCGGTACAGCTGAAGGATCCAGAAAGGGGTTTAATCTCACACACAGACTCGTCGAGGCAGGGAAAGTCCTCAAAAAAATAGTGTAAAGAAAGCACAGATGGAGCAGGTAGAGCGCTTCATGTTTGGGACATGGATGAAGCCACTTTTGTCCGTGTTCATACTGAAGGTTGACGTCTCTGCCAAACTTGTCCTGAAGCTCTGAAACAAGCTGTTAAAACATAGCCTGTATTTTTGAGGACAGCTCTGCTGCTCTTCTCTGATCCCAGCTCCAACACAGACATGGGTGTTCATAAGTGTCCAAGTTCTTAACGTTCTCTCCTTTTTTAAAAATTGTGCTGCAAAGTTGAGTTTCAGCTTTTCTCTGAGCCGTTTAAGTTCAGCTTTATCCTCAACATTGTGACAAGTTGGAACCTTTAAAGGTTGGAACAAACGACAACTGCTCCCAACCAATGATAAAATCTTTCGCTTTATTGTTTCATGGGGTTAAAGACCCATGAAGACAGGGCGGCCGTGGTGCAGCGGTAGGGCGGTCGACCCTTGATCGTAAGATTGCAGGTTCGATTCCCGCCTTGCACGCCCATGAGTCGAAGTGTCCTTGGGCAAGACACCGAACCCCAGCTTGCCTCTGGTGGCAGGCAGGCGCCTGTGTTTGGCAGCGGAGCCGCCACCAGTGTGTGAATGTGTGAGTGAATGTGTGTGTGACTGGGTGAATGGGTCTTTGACTGTAAAGTGCTTTGTCCTTGTAGGAAGAAAGGCGCTATATAAGTATACACCATTTACCATTTACATTTTGAGCGGGAGTAGGATGGGAGTGGGAGTCAGATTACCGGGACAGGAGTGCAGATCCACTCTCATGTCATCCTCCATTCCTCACGAACGGATGTAGCCCAGTGACAACAGCGCCTTCCCAGAAGAATCTGCGCTGCCAGAACTGCCCCCAGACTAATACTTTAGGCCTCCAAACTCAGAGTTATGGAAAAACAGTGTCTTCGAATTCTGACTTTACGCACACTTGATGACGTCATCATTATTTGCCGGTTAGCTACGTTAGCTCTAACCTGCTAGTGCTCGGAAACGCATATCATCGGTTAAAAAGGTCATGCTAAAACAAAAAGTCAGTACTTCCATTTAAATGTAAACTTATGTGCTTCAAAGCACACCCATTAGAAGATAAGCACTTCTCCTTAGGGTTATCCCTTAAAATAACTATTTTGGAGCACCCTTCCCCTCCAAATGCTATAAGCGCTATACGCGCTATACCCACACAAGCCACACCTGTATATTAGTTGCATGCGCCCATATTTAAACATTGTTGTAGCGTACGTTCTGCACGTTTGCAACAGTCTCAGAGATTGAGAGGGAGAAGCAAACGCAGGTTGCATATTTTCCTTTCCGGCAGCATAGCCTATTTATTTGAACACACTCACCAACAGCATGGATGTCACTTCTGCTCACATCCCCCTCAGTCGTGGTGAGGAACTTTACACCCACGATTCCCCACTTCCCATGAGTCTTAGGGGCTGAAGGTGGGGCCAACCCCCGGGTCGCCACACTGTGTTGTAGAACAAGGATGTGAATGTGCCACCGGAAGGAGGGGAGAGAGCGCGTGCAGCGCAGGAGGGAGCGGTGGGGGGAGGGCAACGGAAGTGTGTTGGGGGCGCGCATTCATGTTGTGTTACGAAGGAAGGAGAGCGGTAATAAAAGAAGGCTTCCCCCAGAATAAATGCTATTGACTCTTTATTAACCTGCTCAGTAAAATCTGAGGGTCCCAACGGGGAAGTGAACCCCGCCTTCTGACAACGGTCGGAAAGGAAAAAAAGTAATCGTGGGGAAGGTTCAAGTCCACGCTCGCCCATTTCGCTGGAATTTTTTTCAAAAACCGCCTGGTAAGAGCCCTTGAGTTTGGCCTGAATATAGCTGTCATCCCAAATATTAATCCAATCGGGGACCTCTCTTCCCTTCCAGTGACTGGTCTCAGCAGCATCGTCCGCCGTGGTTGATGTTTATGTTCTTGTTCCCGCTTACTTCAACACAGAATTATGACGTTTGTAGCGTATCAATGACATACGGGTCGGATACATGTGGCCTGGGTCGCATTTGAAAAGATCGGATCTGTGTCGTTCAGACTGTCATGAAAAGATCAGATACAGGTCGCATAAGGGCAGAAAAATCGGAATTGGGTCGTTTCAGCCTGCAGTGTGAACGTAGCCTAGGATGACGGCACCCACACGGAGAGAAAGCTGATGCCTCATAGATTGTCGTCTTACTTCTGGATTGGAAAAGAACTCAGGAAAATAACTCGTTTTATAAGAAATGTGTTCTTTAGCGTGCCAAAGAGTAATAAATGATCATATACATGGATATGGTTGACTAAAAAAGGCTTAAGAATAGCGCGATATAGGCTCTTAAAGTTCTTCTCGGTGCTGGGGGGGTCGTCTGTGTGAACTTCAGAGGCTGTTTGTGTGATGATGAGCTTCACCTGTAACTGACAGACTCCCTGAAAGCGGGCCACTACCCCGGAGTGGTCGCCCCACCTGGTTTCATGACGCTGGTCATCCCCTGTGGACTTGGAGAGGTGGAGCAGGTCCTCACGCTGGAGATGCTCATCACCGTTAATGCGTCGCACATTCTGCGTCTTCCAGAATCCTCCTCCTCCACTCTCAGCATCACCCTCACAAGGTAAGCGCCGCATGGGTGTGGGAGAACCTCAGGGCTCCATTTGGGTGATCTCCACTTCTGATCTTCCAGGACCAACAGCTGTGAGAGCAACTACCTCTCTGCAGGGAGCCGCCTCCTCACAGCAGCTTGCATCCCGCAACCCAAACTCACCATCCACTACACAGCGGTGAACTCCTCCCAGGATCAAGTCTTCAAGCTGGACGTCTCCTCGGCTCGCCGCTGGCTCCGCCACAATCATTTGTGGGCCAGTGAGGTGTGGGCACAGTGAAAACGGGACCTCCCCCAAAGCGTTTCAGCTTCCTGTCTTGATCAGGAAACTCTTCAAACACAATGAAGTCAGGGACTCTCCTGTAGATTCCTGCAGCCTCCTAGTTGAGGCTCGCTGTCACAGTTCAGTGTAAGTAGAATTAGATTGTTCTATTTTCACGGGTTTGTTCCAAAGCCAAAACAAATTATTTTTTTTGTTTTCAGTGAATAAATTCCCCCCAAACACTATACTTTCATCAGTATCGCAGTTTACCCACACCAAGAAGTGTATCACTGTAGCATATTTCTCTTGTAAGTTCTTCCCATGTTGACAATTTCATATTAAATAAATCCAAATTGACTGCTGGGCTCTGGTCAAATATTAACAAACAAGAACATCACGAGTTACTCCACCAGGGGGCAGCACTGCCCTTGTGGTGAAGGGAGCACAGTCAGTTTATGTGCTTGAGGGAATTAAAGGACAAATGCATCCATGTCTGTTTTGGTTTTATCCTCCTTTCCTGTGGTCTTCCTCTTGTCACAGTCTTCGTCAGTGCAGCAGGGTTCTGAACACAAGCCTCTCTCTGTGAGCGGGTCATGGGATCAGAACGGATGCAGCGTGCCGGCAGCAGATCAGGCGCCTCTGCATGGGATATTTGGGGGCGGCGACGGTTAGGAAACAAAAAGGAAAAACGGCCTTGTTTGTGGCTTTGCTCAGTTCTGACCCGTTTCAGGGCCCAGTCTTCTGTTGGTTCTGCAGGCTGCTGTGCCGGATTTGATAATGACAATTTTTCATTCCTCCTGACCTCCAGTACAGCCATTGTTCTGTCCATTCAGCCCGACACAGCTGGTGTCTCATGATCACATAAGCATGACAGTGGCAGCATCATGATGTGGGCCTGCTTTACAAACCCCTTATTTCCGAAAGGAGAAAAAAAAAGTTGGATCGTAACTTGCAAGAACCCGTAGTGACCTCAGTGTAACAGGACATCAGAAATGTGGTCTGTGGAATACCCCACCTAATTTTCAATCAAGGAACAGGGGGTTCTCATGGGCCAAACTAGGCCTTCAGCATGGTTTCAGCTCAGTCTGGAGTACAGGTCCACCTTTTCAGAAATATACGACTGGGAGCCAAGCTGGAGTTGCAGTACTTTAATCCTTTCTCCCAGACGAAGAGGTGTTGGATGACCTTTTGTTCTCGAAGACTGGGGGCTAAGACGTTGGCCCAAAGAGAGATCCGTCCATCTACAGAACTTGCGGAATTCCTTTGGGTGTCCCGGGGCTACATGAGTCTATCCCAGCCACACTCTGGACAGATTGCCCGTCTGTTACAGGACCAGAAAACCACACATGCAGTCACTCCAAGAGACAATTTAGAGACGTCAATTAACCTACGAAGTATGTCTTTGGACTGTGGGAGGAAATGGGAGAAAACCTCCAGAGAGAGAGAAAAGTTTGAAAACCAAGCTGTATGTACATTTTTTCGTGAACTGCAATACTTTTGGCTTCACATTTGGAACAAAATATGGGGTCTGGCTTTATATTTACAGAAGTGGAGAAGCTCAACCTTCTGGATTATTTGTTGCCTTAAACTCCACCCCTCCAGGTCAATTTGCTGCATGTGAACTACAGAGCTGTGGACCAGATGTTAACATGTCAACAACAATCTGTTCAATAATCTGATCGGACATCTTCAGAAAACATAAGAGAAAAATCCTGGTTCACATCTGTCAGCTGGCGCTTCAGTTAAATAAAAACTTTTTTTTTTCTAATAATCTGTCTCTCTATTGGTAAAATTAGTATGTTTATGGATTCAATTCTACTAAATGTTCAAGACAAAATCTTAGTTTTCTACTCGCTGTGACTCTGCTTTGCTGTTTGAGGTAAAATTGTAAATTTAAGAACCTGGTAAATAAAAATGCAAAAAAATCGGATTACTGATGAGAAATCCTGGATTGGTCGTTTCATAAACCAGTTAAAAAGAATAGGTCGGATTAAACTGTTCAGAGGGCAAATAAAAAATCAGAACTAAAGCAATCGGAGAAATAAAGACATTTGTTGCCCCATTTGTTTCTGACTGGGGGTGGGGTCTGTATATAGACTAAGAGAATCCTGCTTTCCATGCGCACGTTTGTCACGCTCTGGAGGTGCGCGCGCTCGCACGCGGTCAAAACGTGACCACACTCCTGTCGGGAGCGCGCGCGAGGCACACCCCCTCCATCTGCTGCCTCGGGACGGAAGTCGGTCCATTTTTGCTCCAGCTCGGAGCGGCTCCAGGAGCTGCTCTCACCGCGCGACCGCGACATGTTCGCCGGGATTTCGGTCTGCAGAGCCGCAAACGCCGCGTGAGCGCTACCGGCTGCTTCCCAGAGGCGCAGTTCGAGCACAAAACCGCCAGCGAACCGCGGCGCATTCCTCCACGCAGCCCAGCCGGAGTGTGCAGGGACGAGGGGCGGGAGGGACGGCGGCCTCCCCACGAAGCGGACCGTTTTAGGATCCACGCCCGGACCCATGTTTATTCCCGCAGACGCTTCGTGTTTTGTCGGGTTTGGTCGTCGCTGACCCGAAGGCTCCCCGCCGGCTCGCTGCTCTTATGAATGATTCACGGAGTCTCAGCAGATGACCCGACGCCTCCCGAGCGGAGCCGAAAGAGGAGCAGCAGCGCCGTGAATGCTGAGCCCCCAGGTCATGCTGGCTGCTGGGGGGGGACATAGTTCGGGATCAGCCCAGGTTCTAGTGAGACGGACCCCCGAACCATCCCACTGAAGACTAACCTCCAATTTGATGACCTGTGATTAACTGAGGAGAACTGGCAAAGTCAGTCGGGGCGTGCTCCTGGGGGGTCTGTTGGTGAATCTACCTCAGTGCTGTGTGTGACCCCCCCCTCCCCCCTTACGTATCCTCAGATGAATGCCTCATTCCTGCTCCTGTAGTGACCTGAGCCTTTTTGCTGCAGATGGCTTCGTTTCCAGACTCGGACCTGCAGACGTGTCCCCTCTGCAAGGAGCTGTGCGGCTCCTCTGCTCCCATATCCTCCAGCTCCTCTACCTCCTCATCCTCCTCACATACCTCATCGTCCTCCAGCCAGACCACCAGGAGGCTGCACGTCCTGCCCTGCCTGCACGCCTTCTGCCGCCAGTGCTTGGAGGGTCAGCGCAGCCCCAGCGACCCCCTGAAGCTGCGCTGCCCCACCTGCGATCAGAAGGTCTGCATTTCTGAAGCCGGCGTGGACTCCCTGCCGTCCTCCAACTTCCTCTTCAGCAACCTGTTGGACGTGGTGGTCAGTTCAGAAGATCAGATCCAGAACAAGAACGGCCACCACCACCGTGGGGGGCTGGTGGGAGGTTCCCCGGCCTTCCACCATTCCCACGGGGGCCTCCTCCACCACCTGGGAGAACCTCAGTGCAGCTCCTGCGATGAGGAGAACCCAGCCACCTCCCAGTGCCTGGACTGCCAGGAGTACCTCTGTGACAACTGCGTGCGCGCACACCAGCGTGTGCGGCTGACCAAAGACCACTTCATCGAGCGCCTGGGGGAGAGCTTTCCCTCCAGCAGGGTCAACGCCAACTCCAGCCAGCCGGTGGTGTCGGTCTCCATCGCCCAGTCGCTGCAGAACAACTTCGCCCTGCTGTCCCTTTTCCAGGACCGGATGAGCTTCTGCCAGCAGCACGACGGCGAGGTGAGGACAGCGTTCCCCCACGCTCGGGCCCTCACATGTGGCCCGATGGCCTAATAGCATTAGGTGTGTGGTGTAGAACCATACTGTGAGCCATATGGCCGCCGTTTCAGAGGGAGCTGAGTGGCTCTTCACCTAGTTCCCTGGAGAGGGCAGGAAAGAGGGCTGAGCTGGATTTCCACAAACACACTTACAGGCTCATGCGGAGTCTGGTTAATCTGTACCACACCACCCATTCTGGGAGGAGAGAGGCCCCCGCATGAACTGCTGCTAACAGTGCAGGTCCCTCTCTCGGTCAGAAAGGCTGGTTGTGAGGGTCAGGGACAAACCAAATGTGGCCCCGAGGGGTCAAAGCGATTCCCCTGTGTCAGGAAACGCCCCCTTTAGGGTGCAGGATGGTCTGGCTGCAGGTGGAAGATCTGGGCTAATCTGTGAAAATGCTGAGCAGGTAGAAGAGCGCATTTATGCGTTTCAGTGGGTCAGCGCTGCAGAAATGGAACCAACAGTGTTCATTTTATGTGCATGCTCACTGCTGACTCTCCCAGAATGCTTTGCAACGTCTTGACCTTCAAGTCTGAAACTTTAAAGATTGTATGAAGTTTCGGAGGCAGGGAGCAATATTGTTTTAGGTTTCAGTGTTGTCAGTTCAAGCTTTTTTTATTTGCCCCCCACCCCCCGGTCAAATGCCAGTAAAAGGGTAGGTCCATTTTTCCAGTCAGGGCCTCATTTACCACTCACTCAATCACTGTTGTTGAGCCCCGGGGGAGGGAGTGACGGGGATGGGGGGGCGCCGTCTGTCTTTACCTGTGAACCAGCAGACCTGCTGTCCGTCTTTGACTTTGTCCTGCTGGAAGGACAAGTCCTACCTGCCTAAGCGCTTCAGGTAACAGAAAAAAAACAAAAAAAAAGGCAGAATATCCGGAAAACTGTTTGTCTGTTAGGTTGATGGTTCAAGGATTTTTTTTTTTTCAGTTCCAGACCAGAGTGTGAATCCACAAAAACAGAAGCAGTTTTCGTTGTAAACTTTAACATTTCATTCATGGTTTCATCAAATAATCAAAAGTTTGAACTTTATTTGTAAAATCAAAGGGAAAAAAAGGATTTCTGGATTTGGTGAATCGGCATTTCTTTATTTAAATAAAGGTTGGACAAAAGTGGATAAGAAATGACAAACATGGCCGATGATAATGATCATCCGTTTAAATAATAAATGTAAAGATGATTTTTAAACCAGAAAAAAACAGAAAACAGAAAGGAATCTTTACATAGAACAATAAAGATTCAGGGAATGAGGTTTACAGAAATAAAGAGTAAATATTTATAAGTTAATAAAGAATGATTAAGAAAAACGTTTAAAAGAAAAAATACTTGATTTTAATGAATGAAAAACCAGCATAAATATTTTGTTTTTCTTAGCATAAACTGTCTTTTTTTCAATTTCAGAGAATAGTTTGTGTGCCTCTTGCAAAAGTGTGCAGAGAAACCACGCCCACCTTCTCCCGTTCAGTGATTTTCCGTCAATACATGAGTCATCTTTTGTCAGATTCCTGCCTGCCTCGGGCCTTTAGTGCAGCAGACATTCGGACGCAGAAAAGTTTTCCTGCAGTTCATCACGCAGACGTCAGAGTCTGATGGAGTTTCAGATTTTACTTGCAGGTTTTTTCCTTAAATCCAGTTCAGGTTCACGTTTCCACGCTCAGATCTGCTCAGATCCTTCCTGAAATCCAGACATGAAAGGGTTCAATATCTTGCTTTAAACCGGAACCCTCCTCCTCATTCTGGCTGCCTTTTAAATGGTATACTGTTCAGAAGTGGGAGCGACTGTCTCCAAAGGCAAAAGACAGATTACAGGGGCTGTCATTTTTCATCTCAAACTATTCCCTCTGCAGGTGTTTATATTAAAATATCAGTGGTTAATGTACACATCAGGCATGTAATGTGCGTTCAAGAAAGCGCTTAACGCGTTTTTAGCATACGGTGTTAACTCTGGACTGTCGCTACCCGATACTAACGCATGTACTCACAAATGGAATTGTTTTGCTGTGAAATGTCGAAGCGTTGCAGATCTGGTGAATATTGCTCCAGGCTTTTTCTATCACAGCTCTATTCCGATGAAAGGCACATGCAGAATCCGAATTGCTTCCCTATCGTTGTGGATTCTCCCTATCCCTCCATTTATCCCTCCCAAGTGCAGAGATATGGAAAAAATAGTGTCTTCAAATTCTGACGTTTCTACAGCTTGATGACATCATCAATAGCCAGCGGTCATCTACGTTAGGGCGTAGCTGCCAGTGGTCAGAAAATACATAATGACATCGGTTTTATAACTTTAAAAAAGGCTAGCAAAAATAAAAACTCAACACTTATATTTAGGTGTAAACTTCTGTGATTTAAAGCACAGAAATGCGTTTCTCTTCCGCGGAAAACCATATATGCAAGAGGGAAAGCCAGCCGTTAGTCACTACGACGATTCTTTAAAAAAAAAAAAAGCTTTCTGACTCCACTACAGCTTCAAAGGCTCCAACCCTTGGATCAATAGGGAGGAGCTGTACGGATAGGGAATGAATTCAGATTTCAGCCTTGGTGTCATAGAATTCCAGCCAGGCACAAACCGCAATTACCAATTTCTCCTCCGTGGCCAGTTTTAAAAAGGTTGGCAAAGGACGCCATCCATACGCCACAACCAAATCAGAGTCAGTTCAACTGGCTTAGCTTTGGCTTAGCTAATTTAAATCAGACGGATGTGTGATTATGTGCAAAAACCAACTTCTGTGAGGTAAATTAAAGTGTAACCCGGGTAGCTAATGGAGATCTCATTAACTGACAAAGCTCTTTATGAGCCACAGTCCTGTCCGGGGTGGGGGGGTGACACGGGTGTAAGTAATGACATTAACAATTACTCCCATTCAATTAGATGCTCTAGTTTCCAGGTATTTCTTTGTTGTTGTCTTTCTCTAATCAAACCTTTAACATTCATGAAGTCTGCCTCATTTTTGGTGTGAGACCCAGAAATTCACCGACTCGGTGGGGTTTGGATTCAGCGGACGAGGAAAAACCTCCAGCCTGGTTGGAGCTTCAGGTGAAAGAGGAGGCTTTAAGGGCGGCCCGCTGAAGCACTGCGTAAAGTTGAAATGGAAAATTGGATTACATCAAAGCGGCGCCCCCCGCTCGCTGGGATGCTGCACTCCAACATGCAAACGCACAACAGCCCCCTCTGAGAAGCGGATAATGAGATGTTAATCCAACAAAATGTCACTTTGCTTTGGAGATGAAATTGTTCTGCTGGACGTATTTGAGGCCGTCCGTGTGAATGGCTTCTCCACCATACAAACGCTCTTTATGTATGGGGAGGGGGGGTCGTCTGAGTGTGGCAGAAAGTGGTTGCCGAGCACTGGGGGCCAAAAATGTGTCATGCTTGTAGGGATGAAGCGAAGTTGAACTAATCACGTTGATGACCCTCTAATGCCGCTAGAGTCCAGTTTGGGTGACGCTAAAAACCTGAAGTGAGACGTTGGGTTGTTCTGGAAAACTATCAATGACTGCTCGATTTGAGGGAAAACTCGCAGTGTGCAGTATTAGTCATGACAATTTGAACAACTATACATCACCATGTAGCATAACAACGAAAACATCTTTCCCATTCTAGTGCAACAGCGTTAATTCAGTCAACAAAACTTAAATTATCCTCCAAATGACCCAAGTCAACATAGGAGGCGGACATCCAATGTCAAAGAAGGCCATCAGTTTGGTCGACGATGTAAAGGGGTGCATCCAATTGGTCAAATGCGTAAAGGCCTTTATTTGATGTGTTTAATAATTCACGCTGTTTCGGCTTCTGCGTAAACATTTAAAGTAACCTTTTTTTTTTTTGCGAATGACA
The DNA here is from genome assembly GCF_053564925.1 of Oryzias latipes. NCBI lineage: Eukaryota > Metazoa > Chordata > Actinopteri > Beloniformes > Adrianichthyidae > Oryzias > Oryzias latipes. Next base: position 15,384,561 of record NC_136247.1, on the reverse strand, counting down.
GCATCTTTTGCTATACACGTATTCCACAGGCTGATATCACAGTGACGATACATTTGTGGTTACTGTGCAGGCCTAATGGCTGCTCAACCAAATTTCTTTAATTCAGACACGCCTGTCTGGATCTGGGATCCTCTCTGGTCTCCCCCCCCATTTCGGAGGTCACAAATGGAGAAAGTTTGTTAGGAAACCTAAGCCGCCACCGACGCTGAGACACAACCAGAGGAATTCCTGTAACTTGAGTTTATACCTTCTGGCTCCTCTTTCTCCCTCCCGCTCCGCTCTGAGGGTTTCCCCTGCCGGCTCCCAATCCGCTCAGATCCAGAACTCTTGGCAGCTGCTGCATTGCTGGGTTAGCGCTCCTGAAAGCATCTGTGTGCGCTCGTGGCAGCGGCGCTCTGTGAGTGAAGCTCCCATCTGCATGCAGTTATCGTCTGAAGAGGATTTCAGCTCCAAGCAGACAGCAGAGCTCGATTAAATGAAGTCGGACTTCCAGGGTTGTAATGCGCAACATATGCAGAGTAATTAGAGAGCATTCCCCGTTTCCTGTGCGTTTCATGTGGGCTTAGGTTAAGTGTACATGTGTGTGTCCGAGCTTTGAAGTCCAATGGAGAACTCTTGGCCGTATAAGTTTTATGGAATGGAAGGAAGGCATTTTTCACGTTTTCTTTGACAACAAGATTTGAAACTCCTTCCAAAAGCTGCGACTTGTGCTGCTTCCGACTCGGGAGTCCAAATGGGGTTTTAATTGGCTTCGTTTGACCCCCGCTCAACAAAAGTGCATAGTTAACAGCTCAGGACCAGAAACCGTGGGACAGAGCTTCCACTAAGCATTAATGCAGCTGCTCTGTAGGTGTTGGGTAGTTTTGGTTGCAGTTGGAACTCAGAGAAGACTGGACATGTGGATTGTTTTGGTTCGTTTCCTGCTGCCTTTGTGTTGCCTTTGTTAAATTGACCCTGAAGCTGAGTTGTGTTTAAGGTTTGCTACGATCAGAATCAGAAAATGGAGTTACTATGTTTGTTTTCATGGATCTGCTGTGGTTTGATATTGGTCGTAAATCAAGACGCCTTCCTCTGTCATGGCTCTGGAGCAAAAACCAAACTCTGGTGAACCTGATGGAAACTGTAGGTCATGTGCTCCTTGGGCTGGCTGCAGAACATCCTGCTTTTTGGAAGCTTCCCAAGGAAAGAATGTCAATGGTTCTAAAGACAGTTTCCTTTTTATTCAAGAATAGAAGCATAAAGATTCTCCTTCACTTCTGTACTGTTTTTCTGTCTCTGTGGTGAAAAATTCTAGATATGCAGCCAGGATTTTAAAGCTAAAGTTGCAGTGTTGTGGGTTAACCGGGCCTTTTTAGAGTCGTAGACAGGTACATCGTTAGCTGAGCATGAGCTTGTCTTGCACTTCCTTTCAGGCTTGTTGAAAACGTACCAGTGAAGCCTTTACAAGGCCAATGAAAATTGCATGCACTTATGATGTAGGGATGATTCTGTTTTTCAGTGCCCTTACGCCATACTCTAGTTGTTGGGACAGCCTTAGTTCCAACTGCCCTCATGGGTATATGGGCTGTTTGCAGGTAAAAAATGGTCGAACCTCTATGAGACACTTGTGGATCACGCAGTTAACAAGTCAATGCACTGATGGACTCCTTGCACAATCCGCAGGATTTGGGAGGGATTGGGGGGGGGGTCAATACAACACGCCTGCGTCTGACCTACTTCACCCATACTTCTGTGTTGTATGTTTTTGCCATGACCTGTCGCCAGAAGAAAAAATGTGTATGAACATATTTGCTCAATGGGTTCATCGAGCGGTCCACGACTGCGTGTTCCGTACAGGTTTGTTGGTTTGACACCACCAGACAGCCTGCTTCCACCCGTAAGTTAGTTTGGATGAAACACTAAGTAAAAAAACTTCTGTCAACTTGGTTTATAAAACAAAATGTTGAGAACAGTCAGCCATTGAAGACATCGTTTTTCTGTGCTCTTGTGGTGTCTGGTTGCTGCTCTGAAAGGTGGTCGCAGCGTCTACTGTGGATCGACTCTGCGTTTCTCTGTTTGTGTCTGAAGCATCAAGTGTCTAAGCTTTACTTTAGCCTTTAGTCGTGTGAAAAACGGGTAGACGTTGAACTTTAGAGGGCGTGTCTTTATGATACAAACATGAATGTGCAATAATGACACAATATCGTATTGGACATCAAATATGAAGGTTCCTACAGTTTCCTGTTTGTGGTTCGGAGGAATGTCTGAAACCTATTCCTCGGTCACTCACTGGAAACTCACCTGCTCCAGCTGACCAATTATGGTTCAGCTGGTGGTGAGGGCTGGATCGTCCTAAATAACGTTTGTCCGTTTTGTCAGCTATTCTTGTTTTGACAATTATTGTAGAAGAGATTTGGTTCCATTGAAAAAGTCAAATAAGAAGAGTTGATAGTTTTGGACAGGAATCCTTTAAAATTCTCACTAGAGCAGAATTTCATTTCATCTAAAACCACGATCAAAATACTCCAGAAAAAGCTTCAAGATTCCAAAAAACAAGAGCTGCAGCCTTCAAAGGCATGGGAGCAGATGGCGAAGCTGTGGAAGGAACGATGACTAGATGGTAACTAGATGCTGGTTTCTGTCCGTGTTTGAACTTTCCGGGATAAAACCAGGACTTTTTCTGAAAGCTAAGGAAGCATTGACAAAAGCTCAGGAGCGAGCAGCATCTGCCGGTCCAGTCCAGTCCAGTGCGGAGGGTATATACTGTTGCCGAATCTGTGGTGTGTGACTGGGAGGTGAGCGTTGTGGGCGTGTCCGTTGCCATTGAAAGGCTCTGTGACTAAGAATAGCCTGCTTGTTTCAGCACAAATGTGCATTTGTTGCATCTCAGCTGCTCCACATTTCATTCACAGCCTTCAGCCCCCTCCCCCGCCGTTCTCTGCTGCCGTCCGTCCGTCGCATGCGCTCTAGGCAGCACAGCCAGCTGACTCTGGTTTGTTTTCCTTCCCGCTGGCCAATCAGAGCGTCAGATCGCAGCCACCGCCCTCCCCCACGCCGAGCTTCAAAACACCAGCAGGAGTGTCTGTTCATCTGAGGCAACCAGCCAGCAGGGTTCTGCTACGAGAGGGCGGAGCAGAGTTATGAGAGGGCGTGGCCAGGGCAGAAAAGAGAAAAATGCAGGCGGTGGGGGGATGGCAGGAGAAACAAAGGGGGAATGTTATGGATCATGTTTGAAGGAGAAATCGGTGAAAGAAGCTTGACATGCGAGCGGCAGTGTTGGTATTCCGGAGAGGATCAGGAATCTTCCAGTCCTCCTCTCTGCTCCGGCGGTTTGGAGGTGTCACCGCCACACGTGGCGATTCAATCATTTCCTCTCTGACGAATAATCCGCAGAGGTGTTGCGTGATTTACCAGTCCCTGCTGGTCAGAGTCGTTTTCCGTGTGCAGGAAATGCATGCTTGCCCCCCCCCCCCATCACAGGATTTACACACACTTTAGAAGTAACAGGGTGGGGAGGTAAACTCTGTTTCCGTGTAGATGAAAGCGTGTTGGACGTCTCTGCTCAGGATGGATCCGTGATGGACGTGGCTGGTGAAGCAGAAGGAAGACCAAAGGTTGTCCCCTCACCCAGAAAAAAAAAAAGTTCCTGAAGAGGCGGGCGGGGGGGGGCACACAAATGTCTCCAGGAACATACATGTCCACCTTCGGGTTTGGTGCATTGATGATGAACATGTGGAGCAGTTGATGTGAAGGACTGGTTCTGTTTGAGGCGAACAGGTTCTGTTTTTGACCTGCTCCTGACAGCTGGACTTTCTTCTATCGTTTCTGTTCTCATTGTTTTCCTGAAGATAAAGATTTTTTACAAAAACTTTCTCATTTTCTGCTTTACAGCTGAATTCGGGGAAGTTTTTTTTTTGTAATTTCGTTTTTATTTTAGCTTTCACATCAATAAAAACTGTTGAACAATTTCTTCTTCCATCTCAAAATACAATCTCATGATGCCATTAATAAAAATGATAAATACTTAAGATTCGATCTTCAGGTTTTTTTACCTTTTAAAAACAGGACGTTTTTCTGGTTTAGCATTATTTATTTATTGTGTAAAATGTAAAAGTTTAGTGAACGAATAAAAAAAATGGGATTTTTAGTTCCTTTAATTTTTAGCTTTTGAATTCTCAAACCTTTATCAGATCATGGAAAACATTGTCTTCAGGAGATGGACGTATGCTCAGGCGTTTACCGATGGTTCTTACTGCGCCGTTTGAGAGCCTTTTAAACGCGTGAAAAAGCTGAGCGCCGTTCCCCCAGCTCCTTTATTCGCCGTTAAAACCCCCTGCAGAGGATGGACGGGATGCTGCTCTCCTTCACCTTTGAATTCTTTATATTTTTTATTAATGACAGCCTTTAGAGGGGGACATCCTATTAGATGATTGTCTGATGTGTGGATCTTTTCAAATGATTTCTGATATTTACACCTTATAGAGGCAAAACCCAGTTTTTATGTGCGAGTAAACTCACAGAGGGTGTTTGCTGCTTCAGAGCGGCTCGCCGTTGTCCAGGTGTGTCTGCTCCCAGGTGACGAGTGGACGGTTGGTTTCCGCTAACCACCCTGAATAGAGTGGCTTCTCCCAACACAGCGGTGTGACCCAGCATGGCCTGAACTCCCCCTCAGCTGTGAGTGCTTCAAAGACGGGATTTCATTGCCAGACGGGATAATGCCCCCCCCCAGCCTCTGTTTGTTAGGGGGGAGGATGGCTGCTGGCAGAAGGAGCCATCCAGCTCCTGCTTCAACGCAGATCCTTTTCACGACGGCGTCCAGATTTCCCAGAATGCTCGGCTCTGCTGAAGTGAAGCTTATGTTGATCATTAAAGATCCCATTTTGTGTGGGGAAAAAGAGTTCTACAGCGGATCCTCCCCCATGACTGTAGTAAGCTTTATTGAAATGTAAGAATTCTGACGCAATCAAAATAAATTCATCCAGATTTCTTAAGAGCTTTAAAAACATCTCCTTGCGTACTTTAACTTCATAAGAGAAGAATATTTGCGTCTTTAAGTGTGAAACTTCATTGGATCGTGTCAGTTTTCAGCAGAATCAGGCTGCAGCTTTATTCACTCTGCGTCTTTTAGGATAAAAATCCGGGGAAAGCGTCTCTTCACTGTTATGTCATCGCTGCTGGAGACGTTTGTGCGGCGACAGAAGCCGCACGGAGCATCGCTCGTCTTCAGCTGTTTGCTGGAGGATCTGGTTCCATGAAACTGGACTCCAGTGTTTTCCTAAACAACAAGCTGGTGGTGGTGTTGCTTCTCTGTAGGCCGCGTTTCCTCACACTTACACAGAGCCTCTGAAAGACAACTCTATGGGAGTTCCTACCATGAGGGTGAAAAACAGCTCTTCTGCTGTTTCCAGACTTTTCTCATCATTAAGGACATCACTCTTTTGACTGGTTTTGCTTCAGTTGACGTTTTTTTTTTAGTAATAATTAAACAAAAATGAATTGAAAAGGTTCAACTTCTTTTATGCTTTCACCAAAAGTCATTTGGAATTTAGAAGGGAAAATATTATAAAGATATTTTTTCTTTTTTTAACACACTAGAAACCAAATCAAATGAAGGACATGTATAAAGTAAATTAAGATTAAGATGGAAGTTAGTATTCAGGTGAATAAGGGGAAGTGGAGGCAGGCTTACTCCACGCTGACAGTTCTGCCCACAATTCAGAGATGAATTTCTAATGAATGCCTGCCCTTCTGCAGACACTATGTTCTAGAAAAAATTTTGTTTTGGCTAAAATTTCCAAAATTGTAATGAAAAGACCACTGGCATTGAAAATGGATGAATCGACGCTCAAATTTATAAACGTTTTTTTTCCCCATACATTTTTGAAAGAATTGTTATCTATTCCTTTTTTCCAAGTGTTTATTTACCAAAAGACTCTAATAAGCAGTCCAAAAGCTTTGGCTTTTCTCATTTTTCAAGTGTGGGAGTGGCTTCTTTAGCTTTTTGTTTTAATCTGATGTTCAGCCTTTGGTGCTAACATGCAGTTCCTGCACCAGATATCTGTCTTTGTTCACCACTTACTGGACTCTACAGGGCGTTTTTGTTGAGGTGTCCGAATCAACAATTCCAAAATCCGGTGGGCTGGAAATTTCTTAGAAGACCACAATGCATTGCGTTTGTATGTTTTGTCACTTCAAAACAAATGAATCCTTCAAGTGTTCATCATTATCATCGCCTGTTACCTGACACTAGGGTCTGTACCTGCAGTTGGAAGAGGCTCGGGGTGAAATGTTGAGGCAGTGTAAATCTGGTGAATGTCGCTCTAGACTTTTCTTTTATTATTATTTTCTGACAGCTCTATTCTGATTTATGAAAGACTTGGTGTAATAGAATTCCAGCTGGGCAAATGCTAAAATTAATTTCTCCTTCATGATCAATTTTCAAACATTGTGCACTTCTGGTCATTCTGTCCATACATCTCCAAGGTTAAAGTTCAACTGGTTTGACTTTCAACGTGCGTTCAATGGTATGTAGAGGCCAAAATCTGATGTGTGAAGCCCGAAATTGAACCCCTGTTTCCAAGGGGGGCGTCTGGGAGTACCACCATAGATTTTTCTATAGTGCTCACTTTAACAGAATCCAAGTCAAATCCTGTGATGAAGATGTTGATGATGGTCTTAAGAGAATCTGCTGGGAGTCGGAGCTGTGATGGATCATTAGATGACCGTTCGTTCTCTCAGATCTTTTTGGTTTTATTCTTTTACACCTTTAGCCTGTTTGTCCCTCAGCCACCTCTCCTCCTCCTCCTCCTCCTCCTCCTCCTCCTCCTCTATCACCTTCCTCCTCCCCTCAAACTCGTGGCATTCCTCTCTTTTGTGACTCCCAGCTCCTGCTGGAATTTTAATGACGTCAGTGGGGGAGGGCCGGCACAGGAAGCCAGAGAGGAGCACTGAGTGACAGGCTGGTGCGGGGATGCTAGTCCAGGCCAGCAGAAGGTGAGACGTCAAGAAAAGGATCCAAAAAGCAGGGGGTGGGGGGGCGTGTTGAGGAGGAGGAAGTCGAACAAAAGGGAAGGGGGTGTGCCTGTGACTCATTAGATTACGCCGCTCCCCAAGGGAAGCTCCAATATTGATGGATTGATTGCAGGCCCCTCTCCATCCGCTGGGTCCTGAGCTCCTGGAGGCCATCGATCCTCCGGTTGCTGCATATTTAATTAACCCTTCATTACAACCAATCAGCATTCAGAGCTTATTTTAAGAGGGGCAGCAAACAATCATAAGAGCTTTTCACTTTTATCCGGGTCTGCAGGAGGTACTCCTGTCGCCAGTTGTTGTGGGAGGTGTCACGATCTTCCGGGGGGGGGGACAATATGAAATCCTCCAGTTTGAAAGAATTATTGATCAATGGTTTTGCCTCTTCCTGTTGCAGCACTGATCTGTGCGGGTGGTGGGGGCTTCCCTGGTAACCCATGAATGAGGAGGATTGTTGATCTTTACTGGGCTTTACTCCTTAATTAGCTTCCCGTTTAAAGAGGCAGCAAGAAGGATGGAGACGCTCCATCTCCTAGTTCGTCGTCTATCCTGACGGGGTCGTGCAGTGAAAACATCAGACTTTGTTTCGTGTGAAAACGGGTCAAACGCCTATGTTGGAAATGAAACATCTGCTTTGTTTGAATAGATTGTTCTGGTCTCACACGGTCTCCCTTCCTCCCAGGTGTTCCTGTTCTTCTGCGAGACCTGCTCGGTGCCCATCTGCAGGGAGTGCAGCATGGGCCGCCACATGGGCCACACCTTTGTTTACCTGCAGGACGCCGTCCAGGACTGCCGCGCCATCACCATCCAGCTGCTGGCGGATGCTCAGCAGGGCCGACAGGCGCTACAGGTGAGACACCGCAGAAAACTGAAGACACAGGAGGACGTTTGACATTTTTATCAATGATTTTACTAAGACAAAAACCATTAAAAAAAAAAAAAGTAATAATGTTAATATCCTGACCTCCACGTTTCATAACGAGACATTTTCCAACCTTGGAAAATGTCAGGCCAGCTTTTTAGACTTGGATTGCAGGTGCTACCAGCAGCCACAGCAACAGTCACGAACGAACCAACGCTGCAGACTCAATTCCCTCATTACACGCAAAAAGAATATATAGTACGGGACTATCCAATGTTCTGGTTTTTATCGAAATTCTGACACATTTTTACTTTAGGGGCGACAGTGGCTCAGGTGGTTCAGCAGGTTGGCCGATGATCGAAGGGTCGCTGGTTTGACCCCCCCCCCCCAGTCAACCAGTCAACCAGTCAACCTTTATTGTGTCTTTGAGCAAGACACTTCACCCTCCCTGCCTCCAGTGTCTCTCCACTGGCGTGTGAATGCGTATGAAAGTCCCGGTGATGGTCAGAGGGACCGTAGGCGCGAACAGGCAGCCACACCTCTATCAGTCTGCCCCAGGGCAATTGTGACTACATCAGTAGTTTACCATCACCAAGTGTGAATGAGGAGTGAATGAATAATGGATACATCGTAAGCACTTTGAGCTTTTAGCAGATAAATCCAATCCATTATTATTGTTATTATTACTTTGCTACATTTTTGTTGACCTTGTAAAATACGAAACGTTTGACATACCGTAACTCTGTTTATGCGATCAACGTCAATCAGCTGATTCTGATGTGGAGAAAAAAGGAGCAAACCTTTAGTGTGACGGCGCTAAGCCGCTTTTCTCCTCAACAGAATCGACTAATTTATGTTGATTCTTGTAAGCACTTCATTCTAGTTGAGTGTTGCATATCACAGCTGCTTTTCTCCACTTCAAAATTCGCCAGAGTTACGTTACTTGTGTTAAAGTTTGTAGAGTTGCAGCAGTGAAAAGACAGTCAACACTAAGGCTCCGGTGTTAGAGGTTAAAATGGCAAACTAATGAGCATTAATGCTCACTAGGTTTATGCAGAGACTCTTAAGAAATTTCCAGATTGTGGACTTGTAGATTCGGTCACCCTGACATTATGGCGAACGGCCTATAAAGTTGAGAAAATTAGGACAAAGCCTAACCCTGTGTCCGAATTCCCACCCTACGCAATGCATTGTGGTCTATATTTGCAGATATAGTGAGCATCAATGCTCACTGGTTTTTCGCAGAGACTTCGGCAAAATTTCTAGGGCACTCGATTTTAAAATTGTAGATTCGGACTGCAGTAGAACATGGCAAACGCCCTATATAGTGCACTATATAGGGTATAGTGAAAGAATTCAGACACAGCCGAAAATTTGATTTGGAGGATGAATGAGGTGAGCCGGCGTAGGTACCATAACCGTTCGGCCTGGAACTTCCGTTCGGGGTCCTTCGACTAGTGCTGACGTCACATTATGTGATTGGCTGTCTGTTGGTCTGATGACGTGTCAGATAGTGATCGGTCTGGACAAATTACGATACTACCATAGAAGAAGATATTATGAAGTCTGTTGTAAACGAACAGAGCTCCGACACAGAGCGAGATTATCTTCTAAACGCGCTTTTATTATTATGATTTTTATTAAGTACATTGGAGCCGAACGGACTGCGGACCGAACCCTTCTCCGGACCGTACACTGTAACAAAGCACCTTCCCTGCCTGCGAACACGAAGCTACAAGACTCCAGCTGCTCTGATCAGAGACACGGTTCTCTCGCGTGGAGCAGCTGGTTCATTCTAACAGCCACAGATCTTTTTACAAGGTGGTTTGTGGCAAAATCTCTCTATAAACATTACAAAGAATAATGTCAGACACAACTTATGAAGGAAAATAACTTTAGGTTACAAAAGGAAATGCGAAATGAAAATATCTAGAGCCCGAGCAGATCTCCACGCTACGTAGTTACCGTAGTGTGACGTTACCCTTAGTCGAAAGGACCCCGAACGGTTACTGCAGGCCAAATGGTTATGGTACCTCACCGGGTTTCTTCTTCTTTGGATTCTTTATCAGACATTGTTTTGGGTAACACTGCCCCTAGTGAGTAGCTTCTCGAAACTGCATGGTTGTTTCAGAAATGTGAGCAGAAAGCCCTTCAGCCACAGTTGAGCTCAGGTGAGCGTCCACACCTGCGCATGCTCTGCCAAGTGAGTCATGACTCAGCAAAACCAGGAGGGACGTCGCTTCACTCTGTGTGGGGGCCGACGTCCTTCTTTCTCCATAAGGGCAGCGTCTCTGTCGTCCCCTCCCTTCAGGAGCAGCAGCGATTAGATTCGATCTGCTTAAACGTGTTTGAGGCTGACCAGCCCTGCTGCCGTGGGAGGGGGGGGTTGCGCTCCGAGCCGTCCAGCTGGCCCTTACAGGGGGTGTGTCGCCTGGGCTGAATTGTGATGGGGGCAGGGCGCAGGTCAAAGGGGAAGGATGGGTGCTGAGGAGCATGGGGGAGGGTGGGGGAGGTATTTAAAGCATTTCAGAGAAAGGAAAACTCCCCTCCCCTTTAAAAGAAGTGGAATATGTTGGCCTTCCCCTTTTCAGCCGCTGCACCCAATCCCTTCAAGCTTGTGCACGCTGGCATTTCAATTCTGCCGTATTCTGAAATGTTTGTCTTTAAGTGCTTAATTGAAATATAAATGTTTCATTTTAAAGAAGAAAAAAAACACAAAAGTAAAGGGGTGAAATAAAAACATTGAGGTACTTGGGTTCACTTTGATTGCATCTTTCAAAATAACGTTTATTGGGAGGGAAACTGAAATGTTTGGATTCTCGACTCATAAGATACCACGTTAGGTTGGACACACCATTCTTATCTCCCTCTCTGAGGGTGGGGCTCAGTTGTTTTAGTGAATACTCGCCCAAAACATGAAACTGGAGCTTTTCCACTGAGCTCATGTGATGCTCTGAGGCATGTGCCTCCACGCAGGCTGACCTTTGGCTGAGTCATGCTCTTCAGGGCTGTCTACCTGAAACTCGGAGGAAGACTCCAGGAGTCTGAGCAGAGACCGCTTCCAGGAGCTCCCACACTGAACTTTATGTTTGCTTAGTCCTAGAGTTGGATTTGCACCGGCGACCATCTGGCAGCACTTTGCTGTTTAGCATTTGTTTGTCCACTTTAGCCCAGGTCACTGCAGGACTAACTGCTGACGCCAGATAGTATGTAAACAGTTCCGCACAAAACGCACGCTCCCGTCCCCAGAGGACGGAAATTTCCGCTCACTCTACACCCATTATCTCTGCTGCCCCCTGACCCCGGCCGGTGATCTCCATAGCTCCGCTCCTGCACCGCCATTGGTCCGTTTGGGTCTTTGTGGCCCGCGGACAGAAACAGGAAAGACGTGTTTGAAACGCGATCAGTGAAGAAAGAAAACGAGATTTTTCTTTGAAACGTGAGGTCTGTGCCTTTTTCCTCTCCTCACTGATAAGCCCCCTCCTCCTGTTCCTCCTCTGCCGGCCTGATTTAGTTGTTCCTTTGGCTGGTCACCTCAGGCCGCCGTGCTGCCGGGCTTTGTTCCCTGGGAGGGGCCGTAGGGGGTGGGCTGGGCGATTCCTAAGACGGGATCGGGGATCATGGTGTGTAGAGGTTCGGGTGACCTTTGATCTTTGCAGCCAAAACCACAAAAGAGGCCTCCTCCCACCTCCCCTTGGTCTCTGTGAGGTCCACTTCCACCCCCTCCTTCCCAGAAGCCTCCAAAGAAATGCCTGATAAAACCCAGCGGGGGTTGGAGTGGGGGGGGGATGCTAATTTAGCCTAAATTGTGCGCTGTAAAAGCAAAGAGACTTTTTTTTTTTATAATCGATGACTTTACAGTCCTTCAGGTAATCATAAGCCCCACCCACTCTTCCTGATAGTGCCAGCCTGTAAAATGAGCCTAAAAGGGTCTTTTTTTTAGAAAATTATTCTTCATTTTTTACTTCAGATCTTTCTATCAAAGAGTTTTTGAAACTGTCTCAGTTCTTTTCCCAAACGCGGGGAATCTAAGGGTCCAAATGCAGAAGTAAGGTCATCATGTCGGGCCGTGTAAAGTGACTTCCTATTCCTGACCCCCCGCTTCCTGTTTCCCCACGACTTAAATCCACGCGGGACAAAGGAGGAGATGCGGAAACAATGAGCAGGATGCATTGATTTGTCTGGGAGGGATCCATTTCTCTGCTTCCTGTTTCATCCCTGCCCATCATGCACCTGTGCGCCTTCGGCTTCTTCTTGGCTTCTTTGCATGTCGTGTCAAATGCTCACGGCCTGTCTTGTGTGCTCGCAGCTGAGTATGGAGAAGGTCCAGGCCATGGCGGAGCAGGTGGAGATCAAGGCCAAGGTGGTGCAGACTGAAGTGAAGGCTCTCGTTCTGAGACACAAAAAAGCTCTGGAAGAGCGGGAGTGTGAACTTCTGTGGAAGGTAAGTCGCTGCTCTTATCAAAAAGACCATCTTCTCCATCCTTCTTCCTCTGTGCTTCAGCTTTCATTCCCCTTAAAGGCTTTTATATTGAAAGCTACTTCAATTACAGTAGATTTTGGTACTTTTATTATGATAATAGTGTTCTTACTTCAGCTAAAGTTTCCTCCGCAAAATTTGGGAGGGATGCAAACCGTAGCAAAGACCAATCTGCTGAAAATATCATCTAAAGTCCAATGCAGGTTCTTTCTTTAGACTGTTAATCACAGGGATCATTTATAAACCATTCTTCTGAAGTGTTGCATGCTGGGAGTCCTTGATTGAAAATAATTTCTTTGTGAAGCAGCTCGAAGCCCCGGTTTTCCATCAGAATCTGTTGTTGATGTGCAGAATGAATCTTGATTTTTAAAACAAATCAAGTCCAATTTTGAACCTTTAAAATCCGACCTCGATCGTCTTCTGATCTATGGTCAAAGCGTTCCTAGTGGTCTTTGAATTATGATGATGCAGTTTTAAGCCTAAATAAAAAAATATGTCATTTTCTAGGACATAGTTTCTGCAGAGTGGCAGTAATTCATTTGAAATTGACCTTTGACTTGTGGGCGGGAATGTTGGCACAAAGCAAACCCCGCCCCCCTTCCCTTCCCTGTTGCTAAGGTGGAGGGAGCTTGTGCCCAACCCAGCGAATTTTCTATACGACACAAAAAAGCTCTTTTTCAAACACTATTATTTCATCTTCTCCTGATTGTCTAAGATTTGAATAAAGAAATATCCAGAAATGCAATTCTAAGCTTTTATTAGAGTCTACTCAACCTTTAAAACTGTCAGAGGAAAAACGATTCCTAATGATGTTAGAATAAAAGAGATCTTGTTGGAGAATTTCACAAATCAATAATAATGACAGTTTGCATCTGTGAAAACCAACTTGTGATCCAGAGTTGAGCCTAAAATCAAGTTCTAAAAAGACAGAAAAGAAAAGACTCGGACTGTGCTGCTCATCTAACTCCTACAACATGAGCTGAAAAAGACTTGGACACTTTTCTATCTCCAAGCCCGCTGAATCGCGTTCAGGGCAGCTGGAACCTCTCCCACTTACTATTGGCCTCTTTGTGCCTGAATTTATTTCCAGCTATGACGCTTAATTAAGGTGATATTTGCATCAATAGGTGTCAAGAGGTTAAGGGAAAACGGGGTTGTTTTTTCTTCTTTGAATGGCCATTGACTGCATGTAAGAACTGCAGTCTTGAACTTCACTCAGTCTAGTTCTCATACAGTGGGGCAAAGAAGTATTTAGTCAGCTGACTTAATGGTCCAAGTTCTCCCACTTAAAAAGATGAGAGAGGCCTGTAGTTTTCATCATAGGTATACCTCAACTATGAGATACAAAATGAGGGAAAAAAAACAGAAAATCAAATTGTCCAATTTAAAGAATTTATTAAAAAAATGATGGATGCTGTGAGAGTGTCTTGGGTGACACGTCTGCAGAATCCCGTGGCAGTTGGAACCTGCTCCACTGGACCAGCAGACAGGTGTGGTCATTCCCCTTTTTAAGAAGGGGGACCGGAGGATGTGTTCCAACCACAGGGAAATGACACTCCTCAGCCTCCCTTGGAAGGTCTATGCCAGGGTTCTGGAGAGGAAAGTCCAGCCGATAGTCGAACCGAACAGATCCAGGAACAAGAGTGCGGTTTCAGTCCTGGTCATGGAATAGGACTCATTTCCTCTTCCGGTATTTTCAACACTACTGCGCATGCCCAAATGATTTATTCCGACCGAAAGTGTGACCATCTGAACGTTTGTTCTAATCGTAAAAAGTTTTTCTGGGCCCATGTGCACGGTTAAATTCTAATCCGACCATTGATCCGTGTGAAGGACCTTTTTTGGTTTTTGCTGTATGTTCGTTAAGAAAGATTTTGTCATAGATGCATGTCTTCTGCTCACAAACGCTGATTGAAGGTTTTCTAACTAAACTGCAGAGCTGCTTTTAGGTCATGAATCGCTGGGATCAGATGCTTTGCAGTCGATGGAATCAGAAGTTGAGCTCCTGCGCTCACAGCCAGCATCAAAAAGTGTTCTCGAGTGGATCCTGAGTTCTCTCTTGAGATCAGATCAAAGTGTACCCCCCTCCCCCCACCCATGCTTTCTACAAACCTAAAAAGTCTTTTATGCCTCAGACAGGAGCTGTGAGGCTTCCATCTGCTCCCCTTTGCTCCTCAGAGGAGTTTGAGTCACTCTTGACGTGAAAATGACTCCGTCACCATTTGCTCTTGCCAGTCAGATGGCCACCTGCGGTGCCACAAACGCTGAGTCACCTGCTGCTTGGCGAGTCAGTGTGGCGTGATGATTCATGGCTCGGATACCAGCAACAGGACGCCGTCTGAGTCTACCGCTCTGCTCCTTTGCGGTCAGCGAGGAAGCTAAGGCGTCATCTTTCTGTGACCAACATCTTCCTCACCCTCTTGGTTTTCTCCTGTTCGTTTGTCAAAAAGCCGATCGGGGAGTCTTTGTTCTCTCCTACTATAAAACGTAATTCTAGTCTCACAGATGCAAATTGGGCTTTCAGATCTTTTTCTCCTGGACTCTTTGTTTCCCACCCGGACCGCAGAGGCTGTCAGGCTTTTGTGTCCTCTTTTGTGACTTGATGACAAGGAAGCGTCCAGCCTCTGCGCCTAGGGGTCCACCGCTCTCTTTAACCCCCTAGAGTCTGACTTTACGGTTATCTGATCTGGTTTTTTTAGAAACTTAGACCTACTGACTTCTTTCTTCATTTTCCACCCTCATGTCTTATAAAACTTTCATTTTCAGAAAATAACCTAATTTTGTGTGGCATAAGTGAAGATGCACCTGATTTAATAATTAAGAGAATATTTAAAAATTAAAGTATTGTATTTAATTTGCAATGGAATTAAATCAAAAATGCATTATTGTTGAATTTATTTAATTTTTGCAATAAAAGCCTAAGATAAATAAATACCTTAGAGAAACCCATTTATCAACTCAGAGTGGTTTGTTCCATCCTAAGTTTGTTTTAAGAATAAACAGCATCAGTTTTGATTCCCCATCCTGACAAATTCTGCCTTTATTCTGGACTACAGTTAGGAAAGGATTTCCAATGACGAGCAGTAGAAGCTCGCTTGTCTTTGTGTGGATTTTTATTTTACCAGAAGGCTTTTGTCCTTCAGTGTAAAGCCCCGCTCAGTGCAGACAGCTGTTTGAAGGTCACAAGGAGTTTTTTTACGTAGACTTGACGGCCAACAGTTTGGATTTGAGGATATTTTGATGCCGACTTCAGTGAAACTGTAGTTGGAGCTCAGCGGGTCTTAAAGTCACAGCTGTGAACTGGAGCTATTCCCACTGGGCTTTAGGCCGGTGGAGGTGGAGGAGGTGGAGGTGGTGACATGTTCTGTCTTTAGGAAAAGCTGGAAAGTCTTGACTGCAGACGCTCTCAACCTGGATCCAGACGTACCTGATAGCTACTGAAGACATTTCAAATGTCCAGCGATGTGAAGGAATGGCATAATTAACAGGATTCATTTTCCCCTTAATTCGGTGCAGACCTCCATTTTTATGGTCACGGGTTTATTTTGGTTTGATTTGATTTGTGCATAGCAAGTCAACAACAATAAACAAATTCAGAAAAAATCTCTTCGAAATGTGTGAAAATAAGTTAGTAAGAATAAAGAAAAGCCTTTCAGTTGACTCATACCAAGCGTGGTGTTATGTAATAAAACAATAAATAAAGAAACGAGTGGCATTGTGTAGCCTGCAGGCACTACCCTCTCTGGCCCTCAACGACCCCCTTTTGACCTGCCTTTGCTGGCTGAGCTCCTGCTACACGCCCCTCACTGTCCCCTTCTGCCCCGCCACCCTGGTCAGACAAATTCATGAAGAAACACCCCTACTTTAGTTTAAAATGGCGGCTTTACTCCACAACCATTTTATTTTTTGTTGGTCTTGGAGATGACGAACAGCTCCATGTCAGTTCTAAAAGAATAATACATTTAAAACTTCCTCTGGATGTCCCTAAAGTGTGTGTTTTGTTTTTGTTAGTGGATTTTGCCAATATTTTTTAGACATTTTGGGCTCAACCAATTTCTTGATGCTTGATGTGATGTCATCATTGGGGGAGGGTGAAACATTCATTTTTTCACCTTTACTAGATTTTAGGGAGTTTTGAGGATCTGGCAGGGGTGACATTTCCACTCTAAGGCACAGTCAGAAAGTAGAATTGCAAAAGTGGTCCTTGCAGACTGCTGTTTGCAGACTGCTGTTTGCAGACTGCTGTTTGCAGACTGCTGTCTGTAGACTGCTGTTTGCAGACTGCTGTCTGTAGACTGCTGTTTGTAGACTGCTGTCTGTAGACTGCTGTTTGTAGACTGCTGTTTGCAGACTGCTGTCTGTAGACTGCTGTTTGTAGACTGCTGTCTGTAGACTGCTGTTTGTAGACTGCTGTTTGCAGACTGCTGTCTGTAGACTGCTGTTTGTAGACTGCTGTCTGTAGACTGCTGTTTGCAGACTGCTGTTTGCAGACTGCTGTCTGTAGACTGCTGTTTGTAGACTGCTGTTTGTAGACTGCTGTTTGTAGACTGCTGTTTGCAGACTGCTGTTTGCAGACTGCTCTTTGCAGACTGCTCTTTGCAGACTGCTCTTTGCAGACTGTTGTCAACAGGAACTTACTGGTATGCATTAGGGACACATCAATTCACTTTACCCATGGTTTGGTTTAAAGACCCAGGCTAATGAAAATTGGGTTTTAAACATGTTCTTGTGGCATTTTTCTGATTATTAGAGATTTCTGATTATGTATGGATTCAAATAATTCTGAATCAGGAGCAAATTACAAAGTGGTGATTGAAAAAGAGAGTGTTTGTTGCATAGAAAATACGCTGGGCAAGCCAAAAGCTCCCTCCATGATCTTTCAGAAACGGGGAGAGGAAGTGGCTAGAGTTGCTCCACATCAATGGTTCTGCCCATAACTCAAAGGCAAATTTCAAATGAGCTCCTGCCGCTCTGCAGAAACTATGTCCTATGTTTTGTTTTGTGTGTGCTAAAAACAGCATAATCATAATTAAAAGAGTACTGAGCGCGATGTTACAACAGATCAAAATATGATCGGAGTAACATACAGTTCGGTTTTTAACCGAGAATAGTGGCGTCCTTAGCATTAACGCCGCTTAACTTTCTCCGGCTTCACTTCCTTAAAACAATGTCTAGAAAAAACAAGTTCAGAACTGCTTTACTGTGCTCCACATCTGTAGGTTGTACATAAGGCATGGCCATCAAACCTTTTTTGCTTTCTTCTGGCTGTCCACTGTCGCCCGTTGTCCAGATAGAGCAGAGTGGTGGTGTGGATTGTTGTCCCACCTAGAGACGGTTTGTTCTTTTCGGAGGTGGTTCTCCTTCAGACACTCATCATTTGTCAGCTTCTTGCTGTGACACATATTTTCGTCAGATTAGGAAGCGGAAGAGCTCCATAGAAGGTCAATGTTCTGCTGACTCAGCAGAACTGTAACGTAGTATTAGTCAGCACTAACACGTCAGGCTTAGATCAGATCCCACTTCTGAGACCATGTGGCACGAGGTTCCTCTAACAAAAGGACTTGACCAATTTGTCAGCGATGGAAATCCTCCAACCCAACAGCAGACTTCCTCTAGGCCTTAGTCATTGAGTAACATCATGTATTTGTTTCATCTGTTTCTACTTCCTTTGCCCAACTTAGGTTTCCTCTAATTCAGTGGGGTTTTTTTTTCCAGGTGGAGAAGATCCGTCAGGTGAAAGCCAAGTCTCTGTACCTGCAGGTGGAGAAGCTCCACCAGAGTCTGACCAAATTAGACAGCAGCATTTCCGCCGTCAGCCAGGTGCTGGACGAGGGCCACCACCTCGACGTGCTGCTCGCCAGGGACCGAATGCTCACCCAGATCCACGAGCTCAAGGCTCTCAGGAGCCTTCTGCAGCCGCAGGAGGACGACCGCTTTATGTTCACGCCTCCAGACCAGGTCAGGACAGGTGACGGGTTGAGCTGGAGCTGCTTTTTCTTCCCAAACAAACTCCAGTCATGTGTTTCTCCCATCAGGCCTTATACATCGCCATCCAGTCCATGGGCATGATCAGCAGCGGAGCCTTTGCCCCCGTCACCAAAGCCCACGGAGAAGGTCTAAAGAGCGCACTGCGCGGGAAACCCACCTCCTTCACTGTGATGGGATACGATCACGACGGAGAGCCACGCCTCTCTGGCGGCGATGCCGTGTCTGCGATGGTCATGTCAGCTGCTGATGGCAGCCTGACGGCGGTGGAGGTCTCTGACCATCAGAACGGCACCTACACCGTCAGCTACCTCCCCAAAACCGAGGGGGAGCACCTGGTGTCCGTCCTGGTGTGCAACCAGCACATTCATGGCAGTCCTTTCAAGGTGATGGTGAAGTCTGGGCGGAGCTATGGGTCTCTTGGCTCCCAAATGTCGTCCTTTGGATGCGAGGGCGAAGGAGACGGCCAACTGTGCCGCCCGTGGGGGGTCTGTGTTGACAAGGAGGGATACGTGGTGGTGGCTGACCGCAGCAACAACCGCATACAGGTGAATTCCTCCATTCATCCAACACCAACATGAAACCAAATTCGGATGTATTTTTACGCCGCTGTGCTTCGTGTTCATCCAAATGAACCCAGACACGTTTGCATTCAATCTCAGCACACATATAGCGTTCAGCAGCAGTGTCCAAAACTCATCCAATTCTTTCTTCCTTGTTAGATATTCAAACCTTGCGGGACGTTCCACCACAAGTTTGGCTCCCTGGGCTCCCGGCCAGGTCAGTTCGACCGCCCGGCAGGCGTTGCATGTGACACTCAGAGACGAATCATCGTGGCGGATAAGGACAATCACCGTGTGCAGGTATGAACGGCGGCGTTGCAGCGCCATTGCCAAACACGCGTCACTGTTTGAGTTGTTTGAAGTGGAGCATCCGTAGTTCCAGTGATGGAAAACCATAACCTTCTTCAGAATTATGTATTCACAGTGTTTCTCATCCTGACAGGTGTTTACCTTTGAGGGCCAGTTCCTCCTCAAGTTCGGGGAAAAGGGCACCAAAAACGGGCAGTTCAACTATCCCTGGGACGTGGCTGTAAACTCTGAGGGGAAGATCCTGGTCTCCGACACCAGGAACCACCGAGTGCAGCTCTTCGCCCCCGATGGCTCTTTCCTCAACAAGTACGGCTTTGAGGGCGCCCTGTGGAAACACTTCGACTCCCCCAGAGGAGTAGCCTTCAACCATGAAGACCACCTGGTGGTGACCGACTTCAACAACCACCGGCTGCTGGTCATCCGGCCGGACTGCCAGTCAGCCCGCTTCCTGGGCTCCGAGGGCACCGGCAACGGGCAGTTCCTGCGGCCGCAGGGCGTCACCGTGGACCAAGAGAACCGCATCATCGTGGCAGATTCCCGCAACCACCGAATCCAAATCTTTGAGCCCAACGGAAACTTCTTATGCAAATTTGGCACACAGGGGAGCGGCTACGGGCAGATGGACCGCCCCTCCGGCGTGGCCGTGATGCCGGACGGCGTCATCGTGGTTGTCGACTTCGGGAACAACCGCATCCTCAAGTTCTAGACGCTGTTTTGCATTCTCTCCACCTGTTTTTGCAGTTTTCCTTTTTTTCCCAATGAAGGAAACCAGGAGAGAGAATGACTCAGCAGGAAGGAGGCCTCATCGGAAAAAACTGAGAGCAGGCTGGCTCCAAGGAAAAAACCAAGCTGTTGATTCTCTTCTGATGTTCTTGACTCTCCTGTAGAGATCTGTGGGTACAAAGTGATAATCAGTCGAATAAGGAGCCATATTTCCCTTTCCTGGCTCTCAGCTGCTCTCAGTTCTTTCTGTAGGCCCTCCGTTTCTATACATCTCAGGGAATATTACTCTTCTTGAAACCTTGTACCCTCTGCTCCACACCTACCTCATTTAGCTCTTTATGAATGTACACAGAGTCACTGAGCAGAGGTTTCAGACCGTGAAGTTTTACAAAGAAAGTCTACCTCTTTACTGCATTATTTAAGAGACACAAAAAGAATGGACTCTTGGGTGGTTGTTTGCACAGGATTCATGGAATTCCCGCCGTGCATTTTTTAAAATGAGTTAATGTAAACCTGAATGTTGTTGCTGAGACAATACTCAGACGACCCGTTCTCGTTGGAAGCCATCGCTCCGGAGATACCACTCCTCTGTGGACGTGGAGCGATGCCAAAACTTTTTAAGGAATCAAAATGAGCTCAGGTCGCCGCGGCGCCGTTCCCAGCGCTCGCCGCTTTCCTCACATTGTCCCTCTGGCTTTAGCGACTAATGCAGAGTATATTGATTTATTTAATCAGATCTAAAACCGTCTCCAGTTCCTGAATATGTCTCTAAAGTAAGGAAGATGTGTGGCGGAGTAGATGAGAGAGGACGACATGCACCCGGGGCATCGTCTTCTCTGAAGGAGACGACGCATCAAAAGAAATTCGAGTTGATCCCTTTTGAGATTTGAGAACTTAAGTCATCTGGACGTTAAGAAACTTAAGTGAATAAATGTTGACCTTTTAGGCGAGGCGGGCTGCGTGAGGAAATCCTCACATTTAGACACCCGACCTGGCTGTCCAGAGGACACCTCACTTTGAAGGCCCAACGCGCCCTTATAGGTTAGGCCCTTCGGCTCCTGGGGACCCAGGACTGAGTCCATTATATAATCCTATTTATTTGTGCTTAGAGTTGAAAAGACGCCTCATGATTAAGCTTTGGTAGACCGATTCCTCTAAAGACGGAGGTCTACAGACCAACTACTAGAGTCAACCAAAGTTAGTTTCTGCACAACAGTCGATTGCAGATTTGGCAATTAAAAAAAAAACTTTAATATCCTCTATATACTTTTTTTTTCTCTTTAATTATTGTTAAAAAAAGCCTAAATTTCCTAAAAACCCATTGAGTTAAGTTCACTGCAGCAGAGAACAGCAGGTTCCTGCTCCAAAGACAAACCCTCTCAGGTGTTGCCTCCGGCCATAAGGCAACACCGCCGTCTCGTTTGAAGCTCAGAAGGGCCAGAACGCCCCCGTTCCCTTCGGACGTACATCCGCGTGTTTTTTGTATACCTCAGCTCATAAATACCTCATAGCTTCTGCACATGTAAACAATCAAATACCTCAACTTTCTTCATTGATACCTCAGTTTGTTGTCCAGACCTGGATGTCTCCAGCATACCTCTTCTTGTGTGGCAGTGTGGTGGAGTGCGTGTTTGAAGGACCAAAGATGGCGGCTTTGTTTGGCGTTCCGACAGAACCATGCTGTATACTGCCTGCTCCGTAAATGCCTTTTTATATACCAGAAACCAAATGGGTCCGATGACAGCATTGTGCCAAAAGCACCGGTGAGTTCTGTGCCAAACGGTTGGCGTGGCGACCGCTGGGCTGCGATATCATGGATGCAGTTGATGGAACGAACCTCTTAAAGGATGCACTTAGGAGGGCTGGGACGTGCTCCTCCTCGCCTCGGTTTGAGACCCTGCGTCCGCAGCGAGGGAGCGTCCGCCCTCAGCACAAGTGTGTCTGTGCGTCTCAGGATGACGGTTGCAGAAAAGCTCAAACGCGACAGAAACGCCATATGGTTTCCCAGCCAGCTGCTTCCTGCTGTGAACGCCGCGTTTGTACCGATGAAGATAGTTTTTCAGTATTACCCTCATCTTCACTCGACCTGGATCGCTTTCATTCTTTCGCTTTTTCACTTTTTTTTTCTTTTTTTTTTTAAAGATTAGCAGAATTCTATCTTTAAGATCTTAAGATCTTTACTCTTAAAGAGGAAAAATGTATTTTAAACCTTTTGTTGGTGTTTCATTTCGTTGCATGCTTTAAAAGTTCTTGTGTTGTACTGACGTCTCCCAGTTAGGTGTTGGAAACTCGGATGGGGTGTGTAGCTGGATGTTGGGATGGTTTTTCAAATTAAAAAAATGAGGCGCCCAAAGATGCGTGTGTGCGTTAGGATTGGGTCGGATGACCCTTGACCTTTGCGATTGTAATGTCCTCTGCAGAGCACGGCCTACTCAGCTTGGCAAGTCTTTCCCTTGTTTTGAGGGGAGCGGGCGGGAACTCTGCGCTGTTTCTTCGTCTCAGTCCCGCCTTCGGTTCTGTTCCTCGGCTGGGTTCCCGCTCTGTGATTGCAGGTGTTTGAGGAAAGAAGAGGCGCCGCAGTGTGTGGCGTGCACGGTCGTAGACCTCCTTTAAATGATTGTAAGCTGGAAAGGAAAAAGGTTTGAAAACGTAGAAATAAAAAATAAAAAAATGATCTCAGGTAGTTTCCGGCGGGCTCGTGCTGCTGGTGTCCCACTGATCCTGTCCCCTAGTGAAATAATGTAGTGACTCCCCCCTCTCCGTATTAGCCTGATTCTTTTGTGTGCCCTTTACATTATTATCAACATGAATTCTCAATCAGAAAAAAAAGCTTTTGATTAGTTTCCCTGATTTCTCTTCTGGAGTTGTAGAGAAAAGTTCAAATCCTTCACACCACTCGAGGCTCGCCGTTCCTTTTAGAATGTATTTTGTGAAGAAAAGGGATGGACTGGCTCTCGTTGGCGCCGCGTGGTGCTTTTCCCTGCTGGGGGGGTTGCAGGACGGGCCCCGGTGGCAGAGGAAGGTGGGGAGGATGGAAGGGCCGAGGCTTGAGGGGAGCTCTTCAGACCCCACCATGGTGTCCTGCCACCCCCCCACCAGCAGGTGATTGTGGGCGTAGCGCCTGTGCGCTGGATCTGTTACTTTAAGCTGAAATCCACTGAATGTATCCTGCTCTCAGTCCACGAGCCAGGGGGCGCCGGCGCGGCCAGCTGAGCGGGGAGGAGTGCTGCCGGGTTGGGTGTGAGGGGGTGGGGGGGTCGGTGTGACCAGTCCAAACCGCCTGACTCCCACCCCCCCTCGACACACACACTGAGCCGAGCGCACACGTCAGGTCTTTGGTCCAAATGAGGCTAAAATTTCTCGGCCGCTCCCTGAACTCTGTGGACTTTAAACGTTTCCTATGCAGTTCTCTTGGTTGTTTTTGTTTTGTTTACGCTTAAATAAAGTTGTATTTCTTTGGCTTCAACCGTGTCTTTCTTTAAGTGCAGAAAACACTTTTTCCCAGCATCCTTTGTTTTGTGTGTTTTTCACACAATGAGTGCACAGCATCAAGATAAAACAGCAGACCAACCTGTTCAGGACGGACGCACACACACCAACACACACTAACGCAGACGCTCACACTCTGTGTGGTACAGAACAGGTTTGGACAGGTTTTTTTTGGGGGGTGGGGGGGTGGAAGTGAGCTACTCCATCCTAATTTGGACTAAAATTATTTCTGGTCGTTTCTAGTCCAAAGATCAGATGTTTGTTCAGATTTACTTTTTCTCCTAATAACTATAACTCTTTTACGAACCAAAGGGATCTAAATACATCCATCTCAGACTTTTGGAGTTTATGCAGAGGCTCGGATTTTATAGGTAATGTGGGACTGATGTAAAGGTGACGGCTTGAGCTGATTTTTCAGCCTCGGAGCAACAAACCGACAAAGATGGAGGAAAAGAGGCCGAATGAATTGAAACTTATGACAGAAGGAGCAGAAAATCTTTGCCTCCAGGCCGCAGGTTTGACAGCGGAACAGAGGATTATGAAATCAACACATTCAGTTTCCTCATAGGAAGACACGCCTGTCTGATTCCTGAATAAAACTCATTTGTTTGCAGCTCAGTTTGTTTTTTTTTTTAGGTTTTTTTTATGCATCTAAAGTGAAGGAAAGAAGTATTTGATCCCAAAAGTAATTGACAGTCTGTCATCCTCATTGTATGTTCATTTAAACAATGAGAGATAAAAAACCACAAAGAGCATTAAGAAATCCACTTTGAAGAATTTAAACACATTATTTGAATTTCATTGAGGGGAAAAAGTCAGGTTTCTTGTAGAGGATCAGGTTTCTGCACATATCAGGAGGAAATTTGGTCCACTCTTCTTTACAAATGACTTCTAAATCATTCAGATTTGGTGGTCTTGGTTGTATGTCACCTGATTTAAGCTTCCTGGTGGAGGGGAGGAGCTTCTCACTCTTGATTTGATGGTTATTTGGCTCTTCCCATCCACACGGTGAAGTAACCCTGTACAGAAAAACACCCCCATAGCATAATGCATCCACCTCCGTGCTTGACAGTGGGGATGGTGTTCTTGGGGTCATAGTCAAAGCCTTTTTCTCTTCCTCCAAACACGATGGGTTGAGTTGATGCCAAAGAGCTCAGTGTTGGTCTGATCTGACCACAACACCTTCTCTCAATCTCTCTCTAAATCATGAAGGTGTTCATGGCAAACTTCAGGCCGGCTCATGTGTCTTCTTAAGCAGAACTACTTTGAGACCTCTAAAAAATGTTAAACTATTGCTGCGTTGGTTTTTCCTGGTTCCAGCTGCTTTGAGATCATCAACTAACTCCTGTCATGTTATTGTAGAGATTTCTGACTGTTGATCATGATCATGGAGACCCCACCAGAACAGATCTGCTTTGGAGCCTCAAACCTAAAGGTGGATTGATGGTCATGTTGCAGCAACACTTATCACCTTAAAACCCCAGCTTCTTGCTGTTGGTTTTATAGTCCATTCCGGTCTTGTGCAGGTCTACAATCTAAATCCACTGAAAGCGATTTAGTCTTTCCATGTTGGAGACTTTGGAGTCTGAGTGATGGACTGATTCTGTGGACAGGTGTCTTTTCTACAGGTGATTAGTTCAAGCAGATGTCTTCAATTCAGGTGACAGGTTGGTTAGGAGAGTCTAACTGGTCTGTGTGAACCAGAACTCTTCATGGTTACTAGGGGATCAAATACCTATTGACCTTAATGAAATGTAAATTAATGTACACTTCTCAAAAACACAAAAGGAAACATCTACATAACTCAGTGTTGCTCCAAGTCAATCCCACTTCTGTGTAATCAAACTGTCCAGTTAGGAAGAAACACTGACGAACAATTTCACATGTTTTGTGGAATAAACAACAGCTGGAAATAATAGGCGATCAGCAAGAAACCTTCTATAAAGGAATGGCTCTGTGTGTGCGCGCACATGCGCGTGTGCGTGTCCAGATCATAGAGGCACTACCAGGAGACAGTAAACCAGGAGATGTGGAGGAGGCTGAAGGAGGGCAACAACCCTGCACCAGGACCACCAAAGAGAAAAACCGAGCCCTGCAAAATGACCTCCAGCAGGCCACAATTGTGCATGTGTCTTCTGCTAGACAAAGGTGTTGATGTAATGGACCAGCCCGCCCATTCCCCAGACCTGAATCCAATAGAGAGCATCTGGGACTTCCAGTGTCAGTCCATCCGCTAACGTCAGGTTACATCACAGACTGTTCAGGGTGGATGCTTTGGTCCATCAGAACCGTACCCAGGCATTGCAGGGAAGTCATACGGGCACATGGAGGCCACGCCCACTACGGAACCTCATTTTTGACTTGTTTCAAAGACATTACATTAAAGTTGGATCAGAAGCTAGTGAGTTTTTCCACTTTAGTTTTGAGTATTATTCAACATCCAGACCTCCATTAAGATAATACAATTATTTTCCAAAAATACATTTTTGTTTGGTTGTGTTGTCGGCACAAACAAAAATTGTGTAAGCAATGATGCATTTAGAACGGATAAATCAGGTAAAGGATGTTTTTTTTTTTGGAGTGTTCCGTTTATTTTTTGAGCAGTGTGATTTCTATCTCTGACTGTACAAATGAACCTACCATCAGGATGACAATTTAATTTCACAAAATAAGCAAATACTCATTTCCTCCACTGTATTGTGAAGTCAATGCAGAGTTTTAGCTATTTTAACTGGATTAAATGAGTTACATTGAGGGACAGTTCGATGAACTGAAGCTAAAATCTCGTGGCTTTGTTCAGGGCTTGTAAACAGTGAGTTTGGGGATTCAGAACTTTTTCATTTTGTTGTGTTGTATATTTTTTATCTTCATCGTTCATTAGTTTTTTCATTTTCCTGATTTTAAAACATTTCTGGAAGCAGCTCTTTATTACGTTTCTCTGTTTCTTAGGTTTGGGCTTTTCCTGATTTGGTTTTTATGGAGAGAAAAACGGTTTAATTTTCAGACTGTTCTCAAAGATTTTTTTTTTCTTTTGTTTAGTAGTCATATGTGAAAATTTATAATATATTATGTAGTCCTGTGCTAATTTGTTTTGCATAAAGTAAAGAAAGGAATTGAAATAATTATTTGTTTAATCGTTGTCAAACATAAAAATGAAGCAGTTTGAGCTGAAAACACCCAAACCTTTTTTTTTCCTCATAAAATATACAAACTATGATCTAAATTACATGATCTGTTTGCAGACTGTATGGTATTTGTTTTGGTGGATTAAAGCTTTTTGTTTCTGCTGTAAAATCCCCGGAAATAGGTAAAAACAAAAAAATATAACAAATTCTAAGAATTGCATATTTTTTACTTTGTTTTGTTGGTTTGTTTACAGAGAAAAAAAATCCAGTTTTGCCGCAGCTTTGTTCGCAGCTCTCCCTAGTGGACAGAACAGGAAGTACAACCTTAGCGCTTCTTTCCCTCTAGCTCAGGGGGGCCGACAGGTTTGACACAAAGAGCCGAAATTTTTAACTGTGATAGTCAAACAGCCACACCACGCACTGTCCTGCCAATACATACACACACAAACAAACACACAATTAAAGCCATATTATTCCCAGAAACACACTCCTCTCCTTACAATACAACAGCCCTGGATGTAATAAAGGGTGCAGTTTCAGTTATGGGTGTTTTACGTTAACACATACCGGTAAAACATGCACGTGTTTTAAAAAGGCAGAGGAAGCAAAACTGAGTTGGTTGTGTTTTTTTTTTTCAGTCATCAATCAGCATCCTGAACTCCATTAAAGTCGTCATCTTCTGCATCTGGAATGAACAGCTGGGCTACATTTCTATCAAACACGCCGGCTTCCCTTTGGTCATCGTCAGAGTCCGTCTAGTTGCCGTGCGCCTCCTCATAAATGATGCCGCCTGTTGGGAAAGATCCAAGAACAGAAAGAAAGACACGTCAGCCCAAGTATCATTCCATTCAGAAAACTGTGGCGTAACTCGCCTGGCGCTGCCTCCCAGTATGAGGAGCGGAAGATGGACAGCTTTTCGTTGTAATCCGCCGGCCAGTTTCAGGTCTTCCAACTAAGTCAACCTTGCCTTGTTTCCGTGGAAACTCAGCTGCATCTCTTAACTGTCAGAGTTTGTTTTCCAGCTTAGTTCCTCCACTTGCAAATCATGGATTCATTCACCTTGAATTCTTTCGCAGCTGCTCGATTCCCATGTTCCTCCGCGTAGCTGATAACTTGCATTTGAAACTGAGCTTCATAAGCAGTCTCTTTGCAGAATTCTCAGTGTTTCCAAAACGGTGTTGTTCTGCATCATGCTCATACCTGCACCTTTGTACTATTCGGGGTGTCTTCTTTCACGTCGTCAATTCCCCTCCTCACCGTTCTCATGCTGTCCTCTCCTACGTCCTCTATACAGAAGTCAAACAACAACCCCTTTGGGCCGCACCATAGGGCGCACCGTACATTTGGGAGAAAATGTAGGACTTTAGTACGCCTTATGGTCTTGAAAGTATGGTATATAGAAAATATGATAGGAGGGAGAGATCTGCATGTGTATTTGAGGCTGAAATTTATTTATAATAGTCATTTTTACATGCATTCCTTGTTGGAATGCATTTGGAATGTTGCAGTTTCACTCCTCGACCGCTAGATGTCAGCAGTATTACACTGAACTTTACTCCCTAATAGAGACTTCCAGTCTCACATTCAGTATTTATGCAGAATATTGAAGTAATCAGATTACAGAGGAGGGGCTGGATTACAATGCATTGTACCATGAAGCATAAATGAGACAGAGATCTCTGGCTGTGAAATGAACTAAATTCTCCTTGAAACCACCAGAGAAGTGTCCTAAAGTCACAACTGAGCCATGAAAGCTTCTTCAAAGCAATGGCGACAGGAAGCGCCTGGCTGATCAAACACACCAGCAGGCCGGCGGCACCTCCAATCCAGAGCGCAGAGCTGGTGAAGGAGGCCCCAGCAGATGGCTGGGAGGACCTTTTGCTGCTGGCGTGCGTGTCTACATGCAGGTCTCTGCATTTGTGGATGAGGTGGTTCTCAGAGGAGCCAATTAGCTGCAGCAGACTGTGAAGGCACCCGAGAGCTCAGAGATCCAGGCTGGTTCTCTTTGTTCTGCTAGGAACAGCAGCAGATTCACCACAGCACGTTTTCAGCCTTTATAATGGGAGCGGACACTGAGGCTATGGAAGCCCAAAAGGCCCAAAATGAGCTGGTTTCAAATTTTACCAGTGATTTTTTTTCACTCTCATCCTTTTCACATGTGTTTCTTAACAAGACCATTATTCATTTCACTGAAATAATAGAAAATCACAGAAAAAAAAAGGTGTAGCAACACTTTTTTATAGCTGTATCATCTTAGAATTAAGGATTAGAAAATTGCAGCTTTTTTGAGTTTCAAATGAACCTTCTCTTACCAATTTAGACACAAACCAGGTGGAACCAAGCATGGTGTGCCTTATTATCCAGTCCTTTCTATATTTTTGTGTACATTTCTGACATATTACATTTATAAATGTGTTACATTTATATGTATAGATATGATGCATATATTTTTATTATGTCTATATATTGTTTGTTTCTGTTACGCTTGTTATCTCTCATGGGGGGGGGGGGGGGGGTAGTCATTTTAACTTTTAAAGCTCTAATTTGCTCAAATTGAGGGTTTGGGATTTTTGAGCGTTACAATTTCTTTTTTGTCCCGCCTAACTGTGATTTAAAAAAAAAAATCATTTTTGAGGTGGGGGGAGCAACCCATCCCAGTTCAGGATTCATTTTCATTAGAAACCAAGATGGCGGAGATGATCCATGCAGGAAAAAACACATCTCAAATAAAATATATTCATTCACGACTGAAAAATGACTGAGAGCAGAATTACTGGAAATTAAAAAACATGTTTATTGCTGAAACATTAAACCAAAGAAACGTTCAGTATGGTTGTGAGAGAAGAAAAGAAAAACTGCTTTAGTTTACTTGAAATTCAGATGAAAACGTTTTGAAAAGATCATCTGGATTTAACTCTAACTTGTTCGTGTTAAGATGACACGACAGTTAACTTCAGGTTTAAGGATTAAGGCTAAATCTTTCACAATAAAAGCTCCACCTTTAAAGCAACAGCACCGAAACGGCTCAGATCTGCATCAAAGTGTTCTATAAATGACTGAATGTTGAATGAATCAAATCTTCCAGTGAGGATGAATTTGAGTGTGAAAAGGACGAGGCTTCCTCTGGTGCAGACGGGGAAACTTTGTTTCCTGATCTGAGAACAAAAGCAGATGAAAAGTTTTTTCAGAAGTTCCTCCTTCCCTTTCATGGATCAAACCATGATGTTGCTTCTTCACTATCTTTTCTGGATCAGGATGGAAACAACGTTTGTGAACTTTTTTACATCGTGTTGGATCTTTGGAACAAACGATGGCGTGAACAACGGCGTTACGTCTGTGACAGAGATTCATTTGAACACAGTCAACAGTGTCAGGATCTCCAGCTCCCAAATGAGGCTCTGTGATGTGGGTGGATGGGACTGAGCCCTCCCTCACAGATCCCAGCTGACGTGGGAGTGACGGAGGTCGTGACGTAGTCTGGGAGATGTGACCTCCGACCCTGAAGATGCCTTCAAATCCAATTTGAGCTCAGTTGTGAAGCGAGAGACATTTCTCCGGTGGGTGTGGGGAGAAGGAGCGGAGTCGGGGCCACAGCAGGAAGCACAGAGGCAGACATTGATTTTGTGTTGGATTTTACATTCTTCAAAGTCTCTCTATAAGCTCTCCACAGACACAAAGATGCCCAAAAAAGGGGGGGAGGGGATCAACCCAATCAGAAGACGAGAACATTTTTGCACAGAAAACCAGCAAAAGGCTCAGAAAACCCACTCTGCATTTGTCTGAATCTAGAAGGTGATGAACTGCTGGTGTGTTGGAGGCAGGCCATCGTTCTTTTGCTTGCGGCGCCACAAACAGAGTCAGAGACAGAAACGTTCAGACAGATTCGGCTCAGCAGGAAGCTGAAAGCGAGGTGTTAAAGTCCTCCTTATGCCTCTCACAAACTGTTGTTTGTCTCCTCTGGTGCTGCTGGGCCACACGGCTGATACAAGCAGAGAAGGTGAGCTTCCATGCCGCCTTCATTTTCCCGTTCATCTGCTCTGATCTCCTTTCCTAAAGACCAAAGCCAATTCTGGAAAATGTCCCATATTTGTTAAAACATCAAGTTACATTTAGCATTTTCTTTCATTGGAACAGACAACATAAATACAGTTAGGGTGGGGTGGGGGGTTTATATCAGTCCACCTCCCTGTTTAGCAATTAATTAAATTCTTTTTGATTAACTTAAGGTTTAATGGATTCAATGTGTCATGTATGATATAGATATATCTTCATACCACAGTCCAGGTGAATACCCAATTTGATTGGCTGCTGGGTGTGGATAAAGTTAGGGATAATGGTGCAAAGTGTGAATTACAAGACTTAACGCACTACTTTGTATGTGGTTCCTGCTGGCCCCAACATCCAAAGTTCTAAATATTTGATTGACAGATTCTTCCGCTTCCAAGTGGTAGGAGGGTGGACTTCCAATAAGTTCACTCCTGATTGGTGAGAGTGGTTGCCATAAAAATATTGACTCAGACACACTTGGACCAAACACTGCTTACTTATGTTGTATGGTTCCAACAAATGGCGCCGTCCAAATCACCAAAAAATGCTTCAGTCTGGTTGGAGCCGATAGTAAACCCTTTTCCACGGATGACGTCACGCTAACTCTGTCCAGTTCTCTTATACAGTCGATGATCAAAAGTCCTGTTTTAGTGTTTCGTGATTCTCTTTTTAATTCTGACTTTTTTTTTTTATATTCTCAGTTTCTGCATGACTTCTGATCTCTTGAAGCTTCTCCAACAACCACTTTTCCTGATCTTGAGTTTCTTTTTATTTATAAAAAAAAAAGAAAGGGATCCTTAACTTCAAGTTTTAAGTTTTCAGTTAGTTTCAGTTAATTTGTAAACTATTTAATTTCTCGTCCACCATCCACCATTTCTCCCAAAAGTCTGTAGTACTTTTTCTGCAAGCTCATTAGTAAATTAAAAATAAAAAAATAAAAGGCATCCTGCCACCTACTGTATTGGGGCAAAACAGCAGGATCCACCTGGATTGTTGTTGAAAAATATGTGTTAGTCTGGTGCGTATTTTCTGTAATTAAGAGAACTAGTCAGACTGCTAAATCAGACCTCAAACGTTCCTTCAGGTGGGGAAGGTTGGGTCGTCCTTTGGCCTGCCTGCAGCAGGAGATAATAACCTTTTTTTTAATTTTTGGATCAGACCATCTTTAGAAGATGAAATGATGTTAACGCAGCAGCCGTGGGACACGACATTACCCATCGTCGTCCTAATAATTTCTTCTGCAGATAAACTGAATCATCCTCGTCTTACTCCTTTTGGGCTCGGAGTCATGGCAACCCAACTGCAGCAGCCTCGTCAGGCAGAATGGGATCAAATAGGAACGAATGGTAAAAAAAGGAGCGTGGCTTCTTAACCTGAAGTTTTGTTTTGGTTGAGAACTTCTCGGTCGTTCTGCACCGTGAAGCCTCATCAAACACACACTTGAGCTCACACACACCCGGCCTCTGAAAGCAGACAGTGGACTGATAACCATTGGAAGTGACAGATGCAAGATAGAAGCTTATAAGAGCTCATTGACCTCCGCTCCGTTCTGGGCGCTGTGTTCGCTGCAGCAAATTACCCATCCGTCCGTCTGACGGAGCCTTCCAGCAAAATGAGGACGGCCGGGGTCCTCAGCAGTGTCAGCATGGATATAGTCTGTCTGGAAATGTGACTTCTTTGATGCATGTCTGCAGAAAACCCCCCACAGGAGAGCAAATATTTGAACGAACTTCATCAAATAAATGCAAACCACAAAAGCAAAAAATCTCAAACAACTTTAAGGAGTGTGAGGTTTGGTTTTGTCTCAATTTCATTGTAAAAACTGTGGTTTGGTGAGGACTGTTTTGACAGGTTTGGGATAAAAATTGAGATTTTGGGTTTTATTGGTTGACTGGGTTTCATCTCTGAATATTTCTGAGGAGAGTGAAAACAAAGGTTTTACTCAAGTAAAGTTTCCCTTCAGTGAAACTACTTCAAAGTAAAAAGTGGTCATCCCAAATATTACTCGGATATGAGTGGACCTGTAACCTTTACACTATGCCAATACCATTCTTGTGCCAATGATTGAACCCTTGTAAATGTAACCACAAAAATGTCACTAATAAATCTCGCAATTGTAATAAAACTACTGAATTTTCTACATAAACGTACACAAGTAGAAAGAAGACAGTGTGGTTGTAAGGCTACAGTATCTACAGTTAATTTAAGTAAATGTAATTTTTAATGACCTGAAGTGAAGCATACATCTGTTTAGAAAGTCTGTCATTGTCTGGTATTTGATTTTTCACAGGAAAAAGCTTCTTAAAATACGTCTAACTTGGTTTTGTGTTTTTTCCTGCCAGTTTCAGACCAATATATTGTAATGCTAATAGAAAAATCGAAGGAATGGAATCTAACAAGGCTTATATGGTTCTCACCGCTGTATGTATCGCAAAGAAAACTATCCTCCTAAACTGGAAATCTAAAAATAATCTTAGCATCAACCACTACAGAAACCTCATGTGAGAGCATATTAGTTTAGAGATAATGTCCTCCACAAAAAACCTGTCGGCTTCAGACTCTCCCTGGCTCCAGCTGGTTAGTCACATCACCTAGTAGGGGTGGGATGGTGATAGGTTGAGACGGGTCCTGGCTGGTTGGGTGGGCCGGGGTGGGTTTCGGGGGGTGGGCTCTGCCGGGCCTGCCGTTCTCCCGGCTCGGGGCTCTGGTTGCCTGGGTGGGGTGGTGGTGGGGGCGCACACTCTGCCGGCAACTTGGCAGGGGTTCCTGGGCGGGTGCCTTCTGGGCGCAGGGTAGGTAGTGCGGCTGACCGGGAACGGCGGCCGGGTGCCGTGCTGGGTGGCTGGTCGCCGTGGCGGGGGCTGGGGGGGGGGGGGGGGGGGGGGGGGGGGGGGCTTGGGGCTCTGGGGCCTGGGGTCGTCTGCCCATGGCCGGTGTTTCGCCCGTGGCCGGTATTTGGCGCGTGGCCTGGCCCCCCGGGGGTCGACGCCGCATTCACAGCAGGGGTTAATGGGTTCACTTGGGTGGGTTTATTTCATTATTATTATTATTATTATTATTATTTATTATTATTATTTATTATTATTATTATCATTATTTTATTATTTATTTTTTATTATTATTGTTATTATTATTATTTTTTTTTTTTTTTTGGGGGGGGGGGGGGGCCTGGGGGGGCGGTGTGCTAGTCGTTAGGGAGGCCAGGGTATGAATGGTGGGGCTGTACCCCCTGCCCCTCCGTTCTGGCACCGGGACCCTTCCTTGCTGGCTGTCTCGGCGCTACGTGGCTCTGGCCTCCAACTGCGGCTGGCTTGCCGTTTCTGGCTGCCCGGCCGCTCTGGGAGGGGGGGCGCCTACCGCGGCCGGCTGGGGGGCCGGTCGCTCGGGGGAGCCTTCTCCCCCGGTTGTGCCCATCCGCCCGCTCCTCCCCGCTCTCACCCAAACAAATATTGCACACAGGCACATAGGGCCCCGGGATCTGGATGGGAGGGGTATGCTGGCGGGGCTCACTGGGGATGCCCCTCTCTGGGTTCTCGTTGGCACCCGCCCTCCTCCCCGCTTTTTACTTGCATATTACACACTCTGATTCATCTAGGGCCTTGTGGAGAGGGTCTGGTGGAGGGGGGCATGGTGAAACATCCGTGCTCACCCTTCACTGGCCCCCCCCACAATTTTAACTTCCTCTGTAGACACACACACTGCATGCTAGCAGCACACACACAGCAAATACACACCACTCACAGAGGGACCCCGGAGTGGGGGGCTTTGCGGCTTGGCAGCGGTGGAGCCCCCCACACTGGTGACCTCCTATTTTACCTGCAGCACACACACAGCACTCCCACACCTCCATACATGGGTGGGGTCGGGGGGGGGGCGGCCGGTCTTCACCCGCCTGGTTCTCTCAGGGCGGCCGGGCTTATGGGTATCCTGTCGGCTACGGGAAGGGTCGGGCATACGGCGCTGGGGGTCGGCCGGCTGGGGGGGGGGTTACTGCGTGGCGGCAGGGGTAGGGAGGGTAACCAGATGATTGTGAGTATGTGTGTGTGAGTGCATGGGTAGGACGGACCTGGGGGCTGGCTCGCTGGGACCCTCTGGGGCTTTCCCTCCCCATCACAGAGAGGGGAGGGCACTGAGAGGGTTGGGGAGGGGGATCAGATATTATGGCGGGGGGGGGGGGGGGGGTTGTAGTGCGTAGGGTTTTAGGGTTATGGGGGGTGGCTGTGGGTGCGTGGCGATCCCTGGGTTGCTAAGGTCGCGTGCCTGGGCTGGCTTGCGGGATGGGGCGCCGGTCGGGTGGTGGCCGGCTCATGGGTTCCGGGGGCCCTGGCTTCGTCCCTGGCCTTTGTCTCGGTGTCCGGCGCCCGGTGGCCCCCATGGCTGCCGCCTGGTACGGCTAAGCGCTCCTGTCTTGTGGCCTGGGGGCCGGACACTGGGTTTGCTTGTGCCTCTGGGCATTGGGGGGGGCCCTGTAGGGGAGCCCTCTCTGTGCCTGGCTGGTGGGGTAGGCGGTCCCCTCCTCCCCTCCCGGGCTGCCTGGGTCCGGATGCTGGGGGGGCTTCTGGCCTGGGGGGGCTCTCCTCCCCTCTCCTGGTATGGCTGGTCTGGCTGGGTAGGATCTGGCTCCCTTTATGAACACACGGTTCACGTCGGCAGCACGCATGTATCTCCACCCCCACGTGCACACTGCCACACTGCTCCCTGTCTGCTTCATCCCTCCTCCTTACCTACAGTGTATTGATGGACAGATTTTTTTCGTTCATCTTAAGTGTCAGATTTTCACCTTTGATGTAACATTTGTCTTTCCAGCAGATCTGGTATAATTGTTACAGCTTAAAATAATAACTTATTCAAATCAGTGCTTGTATCCCCCACCTTTTCACCTTTCTTCCTTTTACTCTCTTCCACCCTCCCCTCACATTCTTCCCCTCTCCCTCCCCACACACACTAAATGTAACAAATAAATAAAAAATAATACGACAAAAAGGGGTTTATACAAATCTACACTCGTTTCTCGAAGCTATATAATATATATATATAAGGAAGAAAGCCTACAATGTAATGAGGATGACTGCAGACATCTTAGAAAACCTGAAGCAGTGAAACTAGACTTTTGTCAGAATTGTGTCTAAAACCTGAACCTACATCTCCTTAATCAAATGGAAGGTTTCTGTTTTCTACGGCAGACAGATGAGGAAAACCCAGTCTCTTTGGGTACAATTTGGCCCCAAAGCTTTAGATTTTAGCTTGACAGTGTGCTGGAACTCAGCAGGTCGTTTGTTTCCTATAAGATGGTAGTGTACTTCACCTGGATCGTTCTGTGTCTCCCTTTTCCTCATAAACCGGATAACTGAGCACGTACAAATCCAAGATTGGTATTTTAGCCTAGTTTTTTGTGAGCTTCTCATCCGATTTCTTTCGTCATGATTTAGTTTAACTTGGGTCTTTGGCGTTTACAGTGTTTCCTCGTTATATCGCAGTTCACCTCTGTGGATTTTTATCAGTGCAATTTGCGTCCTTTTTTTTTTGACAGCACATTGTGTTCTGCGTCTTGATTGGGTGTTGACCTTGTCTATCAATCCCTTCCATGCTTAATATATCCAGTTTGCCTAATCTACTTAAATCTTTGACTGTGATCAGAAATCTTTGTTTTCACTCTATAAAACTGGACTTATTTTTGCATCAAAGGTTTGAACTTTGAGAGTTTAAACTAGAGAGAAAAGTGTGAAAATGGTCATGTTTGTCTGAGAAAAGTGTAAAAAGTGTGTAGTGAGAAGTTTCACAGGATCTATATTCCTTGGTGCTCTCATGCAATACATTTATTGTGCAATTAAGTAATCATGACCTGTAATTTATTAATGCAATTATTTCTTTTTAATCAAACCTAATTTTTGCTGTGAAAAGCCTCATTTTGAGGTATTTTCAGTCAATTTTGTGTTATTGTGGTGCAGTAAAAGTTAAAAATACAATTGAAAAAGTGACTTTATGAAGCTACCAATACAACAGACTTTCAACCTTTACTTTTACACCAACAAGGGATTTTTCTTTTTAATCTTGAACAATAAGGGGAAAAACAAGCACTAGACATCAGGTCCTTAGTGCTCTAATTAAACACATAAAAACAGTAGAAACACTTTTCTGAGCAACCAAAAAAATATTGAACACAAACTACAAAATTAATACATAGAATAATATACATGTTGACACATTTATTCTATAGTTTATCGTCCGATGTGTTTATTTTTTAAAGTTGTGATAGCAAATACCTTGTAAGCCTTTTCCCTTTGATAAAAGATAATTGTTGTGGGCTTGTTTGGGTTCGTTCTGTTAAGAACAACAAAGTAGCACAATGACTACGTCACAGCAGCGATGTGGTGCATGCTGGGTACAGGGACATCAAGATGTGCACTGAGAGACGTTTTCAGCTGAGTTCAAGTAAAACATTCATACTAGTAAACAGTTGGACCTTTGTTTTTTATATTTGAGAACACGATAAAAGTTATAGATTCAAAGTTGATTTACACGATAAAAAAGAATTGTCTGTAATTAATCAATTGCGATAATTTGACACCCCTAATAATCCTACTTCACAGGTTTCATCTATCACAGGTTTTTTTTAGAATGTAGCTCGTGGGTAAACAGAGGTCAAACAAAGTGTTATTATAAATGATTTTTAAAAATATATTTATTGTCTTTTTTTCAAGTTAACCTAGAACTTTGCCCACCTCTCTGCCAAACAATGATTTATTCAAGTTAACCGTGCTAGCTTGTTAGTTTATTTTCTAAAACTCTTCATGCCATAGTTCCTATGGACCATTTAAATCCAGCACTCCACTTAATTTATCACCTTAAAAACAAAAACGCTGAAGTATATTTTTTAATTTAACTTGAAATAAATTCAGGCATGATGGGGTTAAAGATAGTTTCCTTTAACAAACTGGTTGTTAACCTTCCAAACAGAAATTTAAACTTTTTCATGGATAATTTTCCAAAATACTCTATTAATGTGGAGTCACAACTTGATGAAGAGAACCAGGCTCAGGCGTTGGATAAAAAAATGTTTTTTATTTGTAAGAAGTGTGCTCAAATTGATTTGTGTTTGATTTTGTATTCAGCAGAACCTCCAGAGAGGTACTTAATTTGACCTGTTCTGTTCTTCACCGTTCAGCCAGCCAATTTGTCATGTTGTAGCTTCTCTTGTTTGTAAAAAGTAGCATAGAAAGGGGGTGTATTAACAGAGACCCCACTGTCAGTATGATAATATTAGACCATTACTTAGTCATTCAGCTCATCGGCTCATTTCTCCTGTTCTGCTTTTCCCTGACATGTCAAAGACGTCCATCTGACCCATCTGAAAGTGCGAAAAGCTGCTTCACTCATCTGCAAATCTGCTAAAGCGTCCCAGGACTGATTGACACGCTGCATTCCAAAGGCACTTCCTCTTCAGTTTGACGTTTGTGTGGGCTGGAAGAAAAGTGGATCTTCTCAAAAGCTCTTCCTTGTTAGGATGATGTCATGCTTCCCCGTCCCTGAAGGACACACAGCACTGAGCTTCTTCTCTGGTTCTTGTTGATTTCTTCCACTGTGTTGACAGTTAAACTCAGTGGCTTCAAAGATCGTTTCAGACAGCCTGTTGGGACTTAGGCATTAAAGATCTGACTAGACTTTGGAGGAATCTACTGGATATTTGGACTCACAACAACAATAATGGAACTGTAGAGAATAAAAGTCCTCTCACCTCTGATTAATTTTTTTAGTGAAGCAAAGTGTTCTTTAATAATAACCCTTCAGGGGTCCTTAATAATTCAGGGTTCAGACCTACTGCTATGAAGTTAATCATTCATTCATTCATCTTCTTCCGTTTGTCCCTTTCGGGGTCACGGGGCTGCCTGAGCCTATCCTGGCCACTTCTGGGTGAAGGCAGGGGACACCCTGGACAGGTCGCCAGTCTGTCGCAGGGTAGAGTGTCCACAATCACACACCCACGCATTCTCACATTCATACCTAGGGACAATTTAGAGCAGGGGTCGGGAACCTTTTTGGCCGAAAGAGGCATAAACGCCACATATTTTTAAATGTCATTTCGAAAGAGCCATACAATGAATGAAATGAATGAAAAAAAGATTTTATAATCAAAGATTTGTCTGCGAGCCAGATGTGACCATCAAAAGAGCCAGATATGGCTCGTGAGCCAAATGTTCCTGACCCCTGATTTAAAGTAACCAATTAACCTATGAAGCACGTTTTTGGATCGTGGGAGAAAGCCGGAATCCCCGGAGAAAACACACGCATGCACGGGGAGAACATGCAAACTCCACACAGAAAGGTTCCCCATGAATGTTCTGGGTTAGGTCCCCCAGCCCGGACTTGAACCGGGGGCCTTCTTGCTTCTTGCAAGAGTGCAAACCACTGCTCCACGTGCAGCCTGAAGCTAATCATAAAGTTATAAAATGCTAAATCCAGTATATTTGTGTTAGATTTTAATTTCACCTACAAAAAGTTGGAACCAAACTGTTTTTGAGAGTAAATCCTGCTGTGAAAACCTCAGAGGAACCACATCAACCGCTAGAGGAAAGTCTTTCTTGAGCTATAGACACTAAACCAAAGGAGTGTTTACGCCTGAAAATACATAAAAGAGTCTCAACGGCATCTCTGCTGTGAAATTCAATCTGCATTCATCCGTCATCCAGCAGCAGAAGGTCCACCGCTCCACTGCTCATGTGGGCTTCAGGTTTCTCAGAAAGCTCAGTGTTTGAACACCATGAGATAAGAGGCTGAAGCTCCTCATGGTTACGTCATGGATAATGATTCTGTCGATGTCGTTAGCGCAAGACAAACACAGCATTATCAGCATAACAATGGATTAATAATTAATGATGGGTTAAGTGATTAGTCCAGCTGTACTGCATGTAACAGTTTGTTGAAAAAATACTATAAAACCATTAAAAAAACCTGAAACAATAAGGAGTAAACCAATCTGCAGTTTCGCTCTGCTATGAAGACATTTTACTCAGTTCCTTTAATCACTTTATGATTTTACCTGTTGGTTTAATGTCAAAATTCTTTAATAATGGGCTTCCTGTTGCAACAGATTCAGGTCTTTCCTGAAGATTGACAGTGGTTTCATAAAGATTCTGGTTTGCCGAGCACAGAAGTGACTGAGAAGGATCCTGAAAGTTCTGTTTTCTGTGGATTCCTCATCATAAATTGAATTGGTTAGTTCAAAAGGGGCCCAAATCCAAGAGGTTTGTTTTACCAGGAAATGATTTTAATTGCATGGCTTAAAGGGAGGCTACACCAAGTGGTTAATACTTTCCCCAGATTTAGCACCAGTTCATAGCTTACAAATGCTATAATATGAAGCACCTCACTTTTATAATTTCAGCGGATTAGCAAACTAAAGTCTCTGTTTTGAACTGTTGTTTCTCTTTCAGCTTTTCCCAGCAGGGGTTGCCACAGCGAACGAGTCGCATGGTAAACTTGGCAATGTTTTATGCCAGATGCCCTTCCTGACGCAACCCTCTCAAAGCAACTGGGCTTGGGACTGGCACAGAAGTAGAGAAGGGAAAAGGGAGCAGCCCGGAGTTGAACTCTGGTTTCACGGACGGAAGGTGCCGCAAACCAGCACGAGCTAAACCGGCTCCCAAAGTCTCTGCTTTGAACTAACCGATTCAAATTAGATTATTTGGGTTCCATGAACATCTAGTTGTAGATGCTAATCACCACATTCTTTTGATAACGTAACTCTTCAGCCGTTTAAGCAATTAAGCGTAATTTCAGCGGTTTCTCTCGCAGAGAAAGCAGCCTTTACAGAAGTGAAGTGCTTAGGTAATATACGAAGATTGGTCTATTGTGTCACGGAGACAAGTGGCTTTGCACTGACATGTAATACTTAACGCTAGCAAAGCCCATAGAAAAAGTCGATTTTCTCCGCATCAGAATCGCCTGATTTACGTTGATTGCGTAAACGGTCAAACATTTACGGAATTCTGAAGAGCGTGTCTTGTTTAGGCCCCACAAGCAATATCTCTGGTGTTAAAGGGTGCATAAGTACTTTGGTGCATTTAAATCTATGGCTTCTGCTGTTCTCAGTCAGGTCTTTGCTGATCTTTAGTCTTTGTTCTGCACCTCCTCACTATAACTGGTTTTGAGGGACATCTGGGTGCTTTCCCATTTTGGAGGGGATACTGTCAGGAATTAGCGTAAAAATCACATTTTTTTATTTTTGCAAATTTTCATATTATACGTTGTGTCCAAATGTGTCACTACTTAGTCCAATTTATAAGGCGTTTTTTTTATACCATGGTCACTTGCAAAATAAATAAATATTAACCAGATTTTATTCCTTAGTTCTTGGTTTTTTTTCGACTTCGATCGCTTTTTCCACAAAAAGGGGACTACGTGTTACGTGGTGCGGCGCGTTGTCACGGTAACGCAGTTAAGATTCGGCGACATAAAGCAATGTATATATATATATATACATTTGCTGATCGTCCCGATGGGTTGAATAAAGCATCAGTTCAGAGAGAAAGTTCACCTCTTACCGCTTGTTTTTGTCCAGATGATGAAGGAAAAGGATGTTTTAAAGAAGCCGGCGCAGAACTTCTTTTTTCACCGTGCAGTTATCACTGTGGTTTATCACTTTTTGACACACACCCAGCAGCCAATCATTTGAATGGTTTGTCATTTAAAGATAAATATTTTTATTGAATAATCAACATTTTTATCATCAGAACACAGAGCACAGTCTTCTTAAAATGTTCATATTTATTAGTTTTTTACTTTGGCAAA
Source organism: Oryzias latipes (assembly GCF_053564925.1). Classification (NCBI taxonomy): domain Eukaryota; kingdom Metazoa; phylum Chordata; class Actinopteri; order Beloniformes; family Adrianichthyidae; genus Oryzias; species Oryzias latipes. The sequence goes on along the minus strand of NC_136247.1, from coordinate 15,343,182 downwards.
TGGGTGATGTCATTTTTTCCCTAAAAAATATGAAGCAGTGTGCACACGTCCAAGTTAGGTTAAAATCCAGAGCGCTGGATAGTTCTGCACTATATAGTCTTTTATGGGTTTGGGATTCATGAGGGATTTCCTACACAACCATTAAGTTCAATATTTGTTCTTTCTTTTTTTTTTTACATTCAATTTATTTCTGTTTGATTCACAAAGCCACATCACAAATCGGACGGCTCTCCAGCAAATATTGGAAGTAGGTATGATCAGTAGAAATGACATTAAAAACTAGATATGAACAGCATGTCATCTAGTTCAGTGTGCCGCGGCACACTGGTGTGCCGTGGGAAACTACCCTCTTTCACTGATCTAAAAACTTTTTCCATCTCCAGGATATCAGCTCTTTGTTCATCCAAACAGGCCCTGATAAAACACTGAGTAGTTAGGAATATGAAAGATCGTAAAATACTTTTTTCTTTGTGTTTATTTGATTCTAGTAGAGACATTTTGATAAGAATAACGGTATCGTGTTTTAGCCGTAGCTACAGCTGTTGACGGAAAAGTCCCACCACTTTAACTGTGTCCATCAATCATTCTTGGAGGCTTAATCACACGTCATCAGTCTGACCAATCAGAAGTGGTTAAAGTCTTCATTTCCTTGTTCTGATTCTGCTCATAAAGTCGCTCAGTTCCAACAAAAATACCAGCTAAAGCTCGTCTTCGGCGGTCTTGCTTTCCACAGAATCCGGTATCAGACCGTGGAAAAAGTGAACAAAACAATGAAGCTCAGAGACGCTAGTCTTTCTGCGTTCGGCGGCTGTTTGCACTCCGTCTCCCATGGTGCATTGGGTTAAAGTGACAGCGTCTCAGCGCTTAATGAGCCTTTCTTTGTTAAACGTCTTGAAACCACAACGAACACACATCAAACAATTATTAAATCTTCTAACTTAACTTTTCATACATCTTTTAAAAAAAAAAAGCTGCAATTTCCAGCTTTTTCTGCCACAATAATCACAAAAATGCATGTGAGATTGTGGAAAGGCTGTAGATCAATACAGACTATGAGTTTCTCTTTTTTTTACATTTTTGGATGCTGGTGTGCCGCAGGATTTTTGTCAAGGGTAAAGTGTGCCGTGGCTCAAAAAAGATTGAAAAACACTGATCTAGTTTACATCTAGTCTGTGTCAGTGTTTGTTATGAAACAGGACAAAAACTTTAAAGCTGAGAGCTTTCTGCCAGGCTTTGGGGCATCATCATCTGGCAGCTGATGCTGACATATCAGTGAATTCTCTTGGCGCCATCAAATATTGACGTGATGGTCATTAAAATTGCACAAGGTTAACAATGTTGTGTCATTTCTCTGATCTTGGTCCTACCGCTGTCTCTAAAGTCTAGCAGCTGCTCTCCAAACAAGCCTCTCCACTGTTAGACATCCATCTGTTGGTTCTTGTTGCGTTTCAGTCCTGCTCCTGTCAGAAGACTCAGCTTTCAGATTTAATTACAAACCACTGGGCTCACAGCTCTTCTTCACTTTCAGTTCTTCACATCCTGTCACATAATGTTGGAGGGTTATGTCTACAGAACTGCGAGTGATCAAAAAACTCTTCCCGTTTGTGCTCCATCCTTTAAACAGCTGACACCGTGACCGTTTCTCTTTGATAATCAGTTCAAGCTGTTGCCATAATTATACACCACCGCCTTCATGCATATTCAGTCATTCCACTTCATTACATTTACCCACAAGCAGCAGCTTCTCTCTGTTCAATGTGCCTACAGCACAGAACAGGCAGACAGGACCCTGTTGTGCCACAACAGCAGAAAAAGACCACATTCGTTGCTTCTCCAAACTGAGATCCATCAAACCAAATCCTGCGTCTCTATTTTAGGCTTCCATCCCTTTGTCTTTTTCTTACTCTCCTTTTAACAAAAGTTTTGAATAAAAACTCTAATGAAGACCTGGGAGATTTCACATTTGCACATCACCATAGATCTCTGCCGGCATAAATAAATGAAAAGAGGGCGACGGGATATTTTTGCTAAAAACCATCTGAACGATAATTGATTCACACAGAAAGGCTGTGATTAAACGCTGAATAACTGAGGAGACCATCCTCGTTCTGCCGGTTTGTTCCCCGGAACTGCTGTGGCAGAGTAACGGGTCGCCGTGACACACAATCCTACAAGAATCTGGGATGTGAATCCCGGCTGCTGGACTTTGATGGTTCTGGATGAATCATGATACTAAACCAGAAAGAGAGTCAGAGGATGGAAGTTTTAGGACCAGCTGTGGAAGTCTCACCGTCAGCAGCTGGGATTCCTGCTTTTTGGAGAAAACGTGAGCTGGAAGGACACGGAGAAGCTCCAGGGAAGAAGTTAATAATGTAACGCTTAGTTTGAGTCATTTTGAATGGGATAAACAGATAAGGGCTCGGGTATTTTTGTTTTGAGTCAAAACATCTGTTTATTTGCTCTGACTCAGAATCTACTTCAGAGAACAGACGATCCAAAATGGTGCTACACGACTCATTTTTGATCAGCCAAAGGAACCTTGAATCTGTTAAGCAACTTTCTCACCGCCCTCAGCAACGCGCGTTTAAGCCAACACCTCCAATGAAAAGTCTCTGTAAACGCAGATTTAAGGCTTGCATGTTCATGTGTTACCATGCACATTTTTAAGATCGTTTTTTGGCTCTATGTGCAAAATATGCATCCATATAGGTTAAACCAGGTTGAGCTTTGACCAATCAGACAGTCACATTTGGTATTGACGTATGAACGGCGTCTTTCTCTTATTAACGGAGGTGCTGTGAACTGTTTGAAAACTGATCTCAGAAAAGATGTTTATAATTTTAGTTTTTTCCCGACCAGAAGTATATGACACCAAGTATTTCACGTATTGGAATAGAGCTGTGACAGAAAAAGCCTGGAGCAAGGTCTGCTAGATTTGACATTTCACACCTGTCCTTATTCCAACTTTAGGTGGTGGACAAGCACTGGTAAACAGTAGAAAAAGAAGAAGAACCCCTCCCTGCTTGTGCAGTGAGAACACCACAGGCTAAAGGCGCTTTCTTGAACACGTGTCACATGCCCTTCTGTCACGTGTTACCCAACTTCCCAAGCTGGGATCAATACAGTATCTTTATCTTAGCTTTAGATTCATAGGCTCAACACAGACTGGTCCTATGAGCAGCACTTTTTACCCCAAACTCCCTCATTGAGGTCTGCAACCACTGGTCATCACTGTTTTCTGCCAGTAGACTGGAGGTTTATGTTCTCGACAGCTAAAAACCCCTCAGCTATCATCTTTGTCCTGCCTTCACCCAACAGTAGCTTGGATAGGCTCCCCATGACCCCTTAGGGGATTCAGCAGGTACAAAAAATGGATAGATGGCATATTTTGAAGAGTTTTAACTGAACTCTTCCCTCTTTTTGATATATCTTTTAGCCGAGATATTTTTCCAACCAAGTTTCTCGTAGTTTGTGGCTTTTTTGTTGTTGTTCTTGTGCTTTTCCATCTTTTCAGCGACTATCAGTCACAGCAGATTAACCTACGAGATTATAAAAACAAACTTGCTCCAACACCCTTCAACAATGTTCTGAAAACAGCAACTGGGGGGGGGGGGGGGGGGGGGGGGGGACAAAGCAAGATCCACCTTTAGGTCCATCCACCTGTCAATCAAAAATTATGACTCTTGTTGGTGCAAAATAAAAATAAAAAACAAGTTTATAAAATACATTTCTGTGACAGGAAAAGAAAGCCTTTGATGGCCTTTAAAGATCAGTTAACGACCAAAGTAATATACTTTAGATTAAATGTAATTAAAAAGACATAATGTAGTGACTCAGTTTATAATTGCTGTTAAATTAAATAAAAACAAGAAAAATACCTCATTAATCCCACCGTGTGGACAGGGCTGTGTTCTTTCTATACAGTAAAAAAAATGTATAGGCATAAACATATACCTGAGAAATAACATTCTGAAACAGTTTTAACCCTTCAACACTGGAGCTGTCACTGGCGACAGCTAAATAACACACCCTTTTTGACATGCCGTAAATCCTCAAATGTTTACACGATCACCCTGAATCGGCTTATTCTGACGTGGAGAAAAGTGGGTTGTCACATCGGCTTTGCTCTGTTCTGCAACACTTTACAAATGTGAAGTGTTGCAGAACAGGTGTTGCTTTTCTCCACTTCAGAATCCGCTGGAATTACATGAACTGCTTCAACAATTGAAGAGTTACAGAGGAAAAGAATGTCAACACTGGAGCTACAGCTCTGGTGTTTAAATGTTAAAGACCCACTCCAATGAAAATTGTGTTTTTGATGTTTTTAACATGTTCTTGTTGGCTTTTTCTCATAACAGAGGTTCTAAAAATAAAATTGCCGCTATTTTTGTCACACCACTGATGTTAGGTTGGGGGTGTGAGGGTCTGTAAGCTAGTGGGAAAGAGGGTAAACAAATATATGATGGGAGGTGAAGGTCTGCACAGTTTCAATAAGGTAGATCTGCCTCATCTTCATGTACACTTAGTTTGCTGAACCTTCACGTCACTCATCAGTTGGTCTTCACCCTGAGCCAATAGCTAAAGTCCTTGAACTCCTCACAGCTGATCACAGGTCATCACAAACATGCAATATGTCTCTGGCCCTCAGCCCAAACGCCAAAGACTGCGGACTTCATGCTTCACTTTTAAATCATCCAACCACACAATCAAGCTCTCTCCTCATTGAAATGGTGGCGGGCTCGCTCCACGCCAGCAGTCCTGCCCACAACTCAGAGGTGAATTTCTGATTAACTCCTGCTGCTCTGCAGAAACTATGTCCTAGACAACAACATATTTTTGGATTTTGACAAAAAACAACTTATTAAAGACTTATTAAAAGACCACTGGGAAAAAAATATCAATAGATGATTGGAGTGGGACTTTAGGGATATAAAATTATTAACAAGTTTGGGTTTGAAAGTTTGCTGAAAATTCAGTTTTTTTCTTCAGCTGTTGAATCCATTTTTTTTAAATGGTCCACATATTTAAGGGCAAAGTATTTACATGTTTTTTTTTTATCCAAATGCTTTTTATCCATTAACCAAAAATCCTCTAAATTCAGATAGCAGTTAAGGAACTTGCTTTATTTTGAAGTTTGAAGCTTTAAAAAACTCACTTAGCACATAGCCACTTTTTTTAAATCCTTAAATGCAAACCTAGTCTTCACAATTCTTCCCTTATGGCCTCCTTTTCTCCTTACTGTCTGTTAATTTCTAGTTTACTTATCAAATACAGTTATAGTGTGTTCTGTTTTCAAGTCGTAACCTTGAAGTGTTGTGAAGGGAAACTGAATTTCTGACTCCCAGCTTTTATCGAACTTTTTCACTGCACAGACTCATCCCTACATGCATAATGGCTCCACAACAGAACATAATACAAATCCTATAAAACTACTCTGTTGTTTCCTCTAAATTCATAACTGCATCGTATTAAATCACAACATGACTCCATTTCAATCACTACAAAGAGACCCAAGATTTCCTTTTCTGTTTTCCAGCTTTTAACCAGCTAAGTGCTTTCTACACTCTCAGCCGTTGGGCCATCATGACTTTTGGAGCTTTTTCCAACAGCAACAGAAGCTTAATTAGTTCTTCAGGCAATTTGAAGTGTAGTCCTCTTAAATGTTTGAGACAGAGCCACGTGGGAGTCGGGCAGCTTGGCTCTTTCTGAGATTGTCTGTCCTCTCGCGTTTGGCTTCATCTCTGAGGGAATCTTTGGACACTCAGGTTGTTTTGATGAGTGACTGTTAGGATGTCTGTTATTTGGTGTCTCAAACTGCAGCCTGTCTGTCCATTTTTATGTCTTTCAAAGTAAAAGCAGGACCATTTCAGGTAAACAACGAAACAACAATTAGCCTTTTGACGCCAGTTAATGGAAACACGCATCAAACTGCTTCCACTCCAAACTTAATTTAGCCTCGTTTTGAAAGCACGAACATAAGTGATTTTTTTAAATAATTGGAATGTAATTTAGATGTCAAGGGGTTACATTTTCTTTATGCATTTTTTTCCTCCCTCTCCACATACATGTTGGTATCTGTAGCTTAGTCTGGTGGTTTTTCAGTTTTCTTTGACTCAACAAAGGCTAATCTTAATTTAGCAACTCATTAACAGCTGGTCTGAGAGTAAATTAACTTCATAGAAAATGAAATCCTCTAGCTTAGCAAATTAGAAAATTAGCCTTAGCTAAAATTAGCATCTGCGTAAATTGGACCCATTACCAATAAATAGAGAACTGGACTGAGTGAGTGAGACATAATCCATGGAAAATGCCTTACCAGAAAAATTAAGTCAATTCAGTCGTCATTTTTCGGCGATACGGATGTCGCCATGTTGGAGCCAGACGACAGCGATTGGTCTGTGGTGTTGGTCTGAGTAACCGTTTCTATGGCAACGACTGTCACCAATCAGGAGTGAGATTGTTTGAAGTCCACACCCCTTCCACTGAAAGGGGCTCGGGGGAATCTGTCAAACAAATGTTCGAGGTGGGGCGAGCACCACATGCTTTTATTTAGGCATCTGATTGGTCAGTTTATAACTTAGTTTACTTGCGATAAGATAAAGAAAAATACCATGAAAAAAATTCTGATTATCAAGAACATCTTTAAAAAGGTATCAGAGCAAAAATGGATATTCTGACTAACAAAATGACTGAATAACAGCTGTTTATTTCTCTGTAGAAGTCTAGGGAATTCTGGCTTTCTGGATCTGGAGCCAATGGGTACTTCCTGTTGGGAACATGCAGGCGGGGGTTTGTCTCTCAGTCCAGTTCTATATATACAGTCAATGTTTGAACCCAGCTGCAACTGGGTTGCCTAGAAGATATAATTCGTGACTCTCCTTTACAACAAATTCAACAACATGTCCTGAATGGTCACGTGATTCTGATGACATGTCTTAAAAATGTTTTGACTTGGAAAAAATTGAAGAATATTTGGTGCAAAAAGAAATTGATGATTGACCTTTTTAGGAATACATTTAAAAAAAAATTAGTCTCCGCAAATATAGAGTACCTTTAGGAGACGGTGAGTAAAGGAGGCAAAAATTGGCGTCGGACTCCAGCGAGTCTGGAGGCTTCAGACGAAAGCTGCACTAAAAAAACACACACTTCTAAAATAGAACATCTCAGCATGAACTCAGAGAAACGCCTTCAGAGATCCCTGCCTCACAACAGCGGGCAATCAACAAAGACAGTGGAAGCTCAGTGCACTCCCAAAAAACAAACAAACGAGGACAAAAGGATCCTTTTGTGCAACAGAGAGCATCTTAAACGGACTGAGGCAATGGCAAAACCTGTCATGGAGTGAGCTGAATAAAAGTGAAAGATTTTTATTGAAGCTTTTCAATTCTGCTTCTCCAGAGGAGCAAACCAAATGTTTAGGTGTTTGGGATGAATTCCTAAGAACATGTTTTGGATCAACCCAGATCCTGTTTTGTTGTAAATGTTCGCTATTGTTAAGTTAAAAGTTAAAAGTTAAGTTAAAAGAGCAAGTTTATTTTTATCAAAGGATAAAGCAATATCATGCTTTAACTATGTGGTTGCATAGCATAGTTTTCCTTTTTCCCCAAAAAATGTACACAAAACCTTTTCTTTAGTTGTTTTTATCATCTAATTTCCCTTTCTATCATTTCCTTTACACAATGGTGTAGTGGTTAGCACCGTCATATCAAAATGGCCCTGGTTCAAATCTCAACTGGGACCTTTCTAGGTGGAGCTTGCATGTTCTCCTTATGTATGTATCGGTGACCCACCCAGCAAATTTTCCACGTCACAAATAAGTTCATTATTTTGTCCTCTTTTTGTCTGCCCCTGATTCACAACGATTTACAAAAAGAAATCCTCAGAAATGCAAATTAATTGGTTAGTTCTAAAGGGGCCCAAGTCCACAATTTTTCAAAATAGAGATATTATATGTTCTGTGGTCTTCAAGGGAAAAGCTATCTGATTATGTGCAAAAAGTTCCAAGTCAGTTGTAATGTATTGACTATGCTTGACATTTAAAATGCATTAAGTGCAAAATTCCTGGACTTGGGCCTCTCTTGCATGGGTTTTGCTTTATCCCATATATGGCAGCACTAGTTATCCAACATGGCAGCGCCCCTGTTTAATTCAAGAAGGGCCCAAGTCCAGAGACTTTAGTTTGCTAGTCCTCTGAAATGATAAAAATGTGGTGCTTCATATTATAGCATTTGTAAGCTATGAACTGGTGCTAAATCTGGGTAAAGTATTAATCATTTGGTGTAGCCTCCCTTTAAGCTATGCAATTAAAAACCTTTCCTGGAAAAACAAACCTCTTGGACTTGGGCCCCTTTTGAAATAACCAATTCAATTTTAATCTTAATTTTTGTTATACATGTCCTCCGTCATCAGAAAAATGCCACAAGATGAACAAGATGTTAAAAACACAAAAGACGCCATTTTCATGGAGTGGGTCTTTATAGGGTTAAGTGGCCATGAGTCACCTGGAAAAAAAAAAGCAATATCAATGTCCTTATGTGTCATGTAACAAATAAGACCAGCCTCAGGTGTAGCCATCTGGTTCTGGTTTCCTGCCCTGGTCTTTCTAAACAGAAACTTTGGGTTTTCTGCTTTCAGATGTTCTGTTTCTAACTTCTGGCAACAGCTCCAGAGCATCAGCTGACACAGAAATATATTAGTCAGAACAAATGCAAACATAAAAGCTACGAAACAGCCTGATGGAGCCGGTTTAATCTCAAACGTTGTTCCATTTATGAATAAATGTTCTCATCAGACTGGAGTTCCTTCCTCTTAAATTTCAAATGAAAGAAAATAGTTTGGATTTTTTGGGTATAATTGAGCAGCTGAACTAGTGCTATAAAAACCCAATTTGGGATGTTTTTCTCGGAAGTGAGTATTTGGAAAGAGGTAATGCGTCAGTAGGCTACAGGTGTGCTGAGGAAGGGCTGAAGAGGGACCATCTGCTGACAAGACATGCCAAGTATGAAATATTCATTAAGATTTTTAGCTGTACTTCAGCTCAGCCTGGGGCTGTGGGGATCCGTCAGGAGTAAGCTGGATGTGGATGTCAGCATGTGTGTGAATGGGAGGCTGGTGACGTGTGAGAGGACGTGGCAGTTTTGGCTGTGTGGCCACTTCCTGCATGCCATTCCTCATCACTCAGTTTTCTTAGAGAAAAACCTGCTGCAGGACAAACCTGAAACAGAACATAAATGCTGCTAAAGTGAATACATTAAATATGACAAAAATGGAACATTCCTTGACGGTGTGCCTTATAATTCAGAAAAATATGGTTATTAAAATAAAATATTCACTTTTACAGAAGGAACGGCAATACCTAGAAGACGTGAACCTATAAGCACTAACACATTTGCTGCCTCATCGTAAATAATCGGTAATGTCTCATGTGTACTTGGCAATTTTTATGTCACTTTTTTGAGTATTTTGGTGTATTACTCAGACCCAAATGGTAAGGACATGAAGTAAACAGATGAATTTGACACCACTGATAAATTATCAGAAGTTATGATCTATTCTTGGGAGGTGTTTTAAAAATTTCAGGTGTTTTTTACATTTTTTTTATTTAAAAAAATCCCTCCTGGACAGTTTAAAAGTATAAATAAATGATGAGAATGTGTAGGCTAAATGTGAAGCCTGTCAAACAGAGCCAGAACTATAATTCGTCACTACCTTTAGTGTATTTATGATAACCGTTATAAGCCGTTATTTCAAATTCCACTTCTACTATTTGCCTTCAGAACATAAAAATTGAGGTCAGAGTTTATCCGTCCGCTCTACATTTGTTTTGTGTTTTTTAAACATAATTCCGAAATATTTCTTCCCTTTTTTGTTGACAAACTCCTATGTCAAAAATGTGAAAAGTTGATTTTCAAGCTCATCTTCTAAACTCAAGTTACTCCACCATTTCCTTCACCGCTCCTTTCATTTCCCTTCATTCTTTAACACATAAGCCAACACCAGGAAACATTTTGTTTTCAAATTCACGAGTCCGACTCTGTTGTTTTAGCTTTGATCTGTGAAGTGGACATGTGAAAATGGATTTCCACAAACCGAGAACGTCTTCGCATCCCATAAACACCTCTGTCAGATAGGACAGATGGACAGTTTGAACATCCTTCCAGCTGTCTCCTAGATTTTCAAATCCTCATCCGCATGGCTGGCACTTGTTTCTGATCTAAAACACACAATCTCTCACTCTGAACATGGCATGTCGCCTATCAGAGTCCACTTCAACGCTTCTCTTTTTGTAATTGCCAAATTTGTGTCACATTAGTGGCCTGAGCTGTCACTGAGCCGCCAGCTGCAGCCCCCACCAACATCTAATGAATCCGACATCCGGCAGGTGGAGCAAAGTGGCTAAATGAGTTGACATTCATTCCTGTGTATGAGACACGTTTTACTTTTGGACAGAATGTGTTTCTCTCGCTCAAATAAGCCAAACTTGCAGGAAAGTTCTGAGATCAGCTGTGAGAAAAACAGAGCGGTGCAGAAATGTACCACAGTCGCACCTTCAGTCGTTTGTCCGGCTGCAGAACATTTATTCAGTTTAAAGGAACAAAGGAACATTTTAGGATGTTAGGTCAGAGCAGTGAATCCTCGACTTTTGCTGTAAAACTGGTCTCTGTTTTTTTTTTTAAATCAATATCTCCCTTTAGTATTAGTTGGTATTAGCTTTGTGGCAAACAAGTTTTCAATCATTACCCTATTTTCTGCACTATGAAGTGTGTCAGATTGTAAGGTGCACCGTCAATGAATGGTTTACTTTTGGACTATAAAACTATGTTCACACAGGCCTCAGAAACGCATGTTTAAGCCACCACTTCCAATTAAAAGTCAATGTAAAAATGCATATATGCGTGTTTCGGGCTGCTACTTTCAGCAGTCTTGTGTTCACGCATTTTCTGTAGACATTTTTATTACCCTCTTTGGCTTCTACGTAGAAAACACGTGTCCATGGAACACTCATTGAAAGTCTGACATGTCACACCAAGCCTCTTCCAACTGTAGGTGGCAGACATGCGCTGGCAAACAGTAGAAAAAGAAGCCCCTCCCTGCTTGACCAATGTGAACACCGAGCATTCAAAATGCGTGAATAGCGCTTACCTTTAACATGGGTCGGATGCCCGGTGTGAGGCACATTAAGTGAAACAAAAGAGTCAGAGATAAGTCAGTCAGTCAGTCTTTAGTAATTGCATTAATAACTTGTTTGTAATAGGCTACATGCTAGCCACGTTAGAAGCATTAGCCATGTTCGAGCATTCACAACGTTTGTTTTAAGATATCTGTCTATTTTTGTAACGTGTAAAAAAAACACGGTCGGACACTGCTACACGTTAGCATATTAACAACAATACCTAATGTAACATTTGTGTCACATGAGTGTTGTGTCTCTTAAAATCCCTTTAACATTAGTAAACATAACCAGAATTAACACGTATATAATGCGCTCCAGATTATATGGTGCAATTTGTCAATTTTTAAGAAAACTTAATGCTTTTAAGTGCACCTTATACTGTAACATGGAAAATATAATAATTGCAGGTGTTTCTAGTTTTGGTGTCTTATGGAGGATTTGATCTCTTAAAAAACATGACACTATAAATCTCTTGGAAACGTTTTTTTAGTAGCAGTAAATTTCAGAAAAATAATTGTTCCCAAATTCAGCATTTAGAGATACAGTTTAGTAATAAAAAACAGAAAAATTAGAAGAAAAGGGGAGCTCTGGGCTATTTTCAGCCGATGAAAACAGGCAGTGATCCTAATGATGATCGCTTGTGACTTCTGTTTGTTTATCTGCTTCTAATAATTAGGACCTCAGAGGTCAATACAGCTTCCGCACACCGGTTCTCAATCTGGATGATTGTTTCCTGTTAATGCCACATATTGATTATTGCTTATCTCCTATTATCATTCGTGTTTTTCCACCAACACAATCACACAAAACAAAGAAGTTATAGACGCTTTCCTACTCAGAGATTTACTGTGAAACATTCCCCAATTAATTCATACTCAGTTCCTGATTAATATTTAATCTTTTATTCTTTCGAATGAATTTGTTTGAGTGCAATTAGCCATGATAAAGAGCTACAGTTTAAACATTAGGAGAAATTAAAGAAAGATGCATAAACTCATAAAATCCTAAATAAAAAGTATATCAAATCTGTTGAGTTTGTGAAAAAAAAGGGATTTAATAAAGCCTGTTCTCTGAATTGTCAAGAACTTTTGAGCAAACTCAGAGTTTCTATTCTATATTGGATCATTTCTGGACGTTAGTTCAACACAATCTCCCTTTAAAAAAAAATCTTATTCCACCTCTCTTCCTGGTTTTATATAGTAGCTTTTCTTTGACACTTCTAGAGAAACAGCAGTTTGTTGTAACATTTTTGTGTGAATTTCTCTTCATTATCACACTTTGAAGAGTCATTTTTTCATTTGCTAAAGCTTAAAGATCCACTCTGATGACAATAATTTTTTTGGTGTTTTTAACATCGTGTGGCATTTTTCTGATGATGGAGGACATATATAAAGAAGGAAAAGCAGATAAAAAAAATTTCTTTGGAAAAAGCTTGTAGCATGTGGGTACTACAATCAGTGGGCCACAAGCTCCCTACTCTGCTCCATTCTGATCATCCACTATCAGACAAATTGATCCATGAACATCTTTGTTTTCCTCATCTGAGCTGAATGAAAAAACCACTGGGATCCTATTTTAATTTCTTCTAAAAACCTTTAGGATCATTGGACAAAACCTGAAACCTGGAAAGTATTAATGCAATAAAGAGGCTGTGAAGCCAGAAAAATGATTCTTGAACAGGAGTACCTGATGTTAATGAGGGTGGTGGTGTGTGTGGGACATAAAACATAAAAATGCACAGCACCCATCTGATGAGTTCATGACAAAACACATCAAATGAGACATTTTGAACAAATATTTTAGGAAACTAAATATATTAATTACTGTTGTGTTTTAGGATTTTTCTTCTGGGAAGCACACAGTTTCGTGATTTTATTATTATTTATTATTTTATTTTTTTTGTTTTATATCCTTTTAATGTTGTTGGTCCTTTTACATTTTTATTTGTTGTTGTCTTTTTTTTAAATGTTTATTGTTTTTCAGTTACTTTAAATGTTTACAGGAAGGATCTCAAATAACCAAAAGCTGGTTCAGGATTGGAAGGACCCAAGACTTTATCAACAGGAGGCTCATCACTGAATGAAAGTTCTAAAAAGTGATATTGATGATAAAAAAAAATGAACTATTGTGATGAATATAAAGTCTAAATGTGTTAAAGAGGAAGGAAATGCAAAAGGGTTCAACTAAGAGAGAAACCTAAAGTAGATGAGAGGGTTCAGCACCATGGACAGCACCAAGTGTGTCTGTTGCAGATATTTAGGCATCAGGACCATCTGGACCGTTCACAGTCATGTTTATCATTGATGCATACTTCGTTTTATTACTTGCTAATGGTTTTACAGCAGATCTTTTCAATATTTTTCTTTATTTTTATCAAATAAACTGTTATTAAACTGTCTTTCTATAACACAGTAGCTTTGTTGTGTCCTTTTGTGAACTTCAGTTGCAGCTCTAACGTTCTCTTAGAGGCGATACAGATGGAGAGATAACTCCTTAGGAATGCTGCTCTGAGATGTCACAGTGACCTGAAATCTGTGTAGTGCAGCCAGTGTCAAACTCTCTGACCGACGTGGCCCCAGATAAAAAAGTGTCAGAACATATTTGTTCCATAATTTGCCATCGTTAATGTGTACACTGGAAGATCAGTCACAACTGAATGGAAATAGAGTGACTTTACACCTCTGCTGACAGGAGTCCACTTCTCTGCTCTGTATGCAAATAAATGTGTAGCTGTGGGAGGGGGTAGGGTAGTGTGAAACCAGCAGGACATGTTTGAATAATGCATGTACACAAAAACTGTATTTGCACATTTGCCTGCACACAAACTGTATGCATAATTGAAAACTGTGGAAAATGTGCACACCTCAGGCATTCTGCAGCCCAGATCTCCACAGTTTTTCTGAGCAGGTCAACAGCGATACGATCAAGTGGAAATTAAAAAAGAAAAATTATTAAAATGCATACAGAACTGGATTCCTCTGAGGACAAGAAATCAATTTGTCCTCTTTTTACATTTGAGTGGCGTGTTAAATTGTGTTCCTATTTGATTCCGTTTGATTACACTTATTCTAAGTTAAAACAGTAAAAGAAAAACAAAAATTCCTAAATTTCAAACTTTTAAATAGAGGAAAAGTGTGCCTCTTGCTACTGCTTCAACTATTCTGGTTAAATGTTTATATTCAGGTTAAAAAAAAACATCTAATATTATGGCAAAACAGAGATGACAGACCTAAATCTTCACAACCGGCAGAAAAGGAGAAAATAGAGAGAAATGTTTTAGATTAGATCAAATAATGTCTCCAGTTCAACCACTGTGACCAACTGTCCAACTGCTCAGTCAAAGCACCAAGTCACAACTAAAACAGAAAGTTGTTAATTTTCCATCCATGCATCCATGCATCTGTGCATCTATGGATCCATCCATCCATCCATCCATCCATCCATCCATCCATCCATCCATCCATGCATCCATCCATCCATCCATCCATCCATCCATCCATCCATCCATCCATCCATCCATCCATCCATCCATGCATCTATGCATCCATCAATTCATCCATCCATCTGTCACAGGGCCGCGCTATTCAATTAATTCATTAAAATTTCTAAATGAGGAGAAAAAGAGTGAATACTAAGAATACAGAAATGTGGTTCAACCCCTGTTGTAAAAGTAAAATATGTCCAACACAAGAGGCCTTCAGGTCTCACCTGCCTGCCCAGCTGTTGGACAGGACAAGTTAAAAAGAAAAAAAAGAAAAAAGAAAAGAAAAGAAATGTGGTTCACGTTCAGGATTGATCTCTTTATGCAAAAAAAGCTTCAATGGTTTTATTGCAAAAACTAAAAGTTAATTTTCCAAAACAAAGGATTTAAATAAATGAATTTGACCTCAAGCTTCCTCCCACAACTTAGAGGTGAGATTCTGATGAACTACTGCGAAAACATTGTCCTGGGAAACAACACAGTTTTTTAGATTTTGGCTAAAAACCGCAAAAGAGCACAGGGAACACTTTTACACAAGATCAATAGATGATCGGAATGGGAACTTTAAAGTTCAGGATTTATATCTTTTATCTCTTTATGCAGAAAAGTTTGAACTGCTTTTATTGCAACAGATAAAAGTGAATTTTCTAAAGCAAATAACTGGAACAACCACTTCCTCTTCATCCAGATGAAGCTTTGTTATCCTTTTCTGGAAGAGATAGAAGAAAAACTGGTTTGAGCTGGTCAACAAAACAGAAAATTTCTTTGTGCAGAAATAGGAAAGTCGACCCCCCAGGAGAAACATTTCTGCCCCACGTCTCACACCTCCTTCAGAGACTTCTCCTCTGTAAATATTGTGATGCAGCACAACACTGAGCCTAACTCCTCCATTCATCCTCTTCTTCAGATACTCAGGGGGAGGTGCAGCTTTGGTGTCAATCTCACATCAGCGTGAAGACGAACCCAGATTAGCCTCAGCGGGTTCCTGCTCTCCCCAGGTTTGATGGAGACACGACGGCTGATTGCAAACGCTGTGATTAAGATTTCAACATTAGCACCAGATGAAAAGAGAAAAAATGTGCAGAGAGACAGTTTTGAACTCTGCCTTTGTTGAGAGAACTGCAACTCAGTGATGCAACAGTTGCAGCAGAGCTGATTTCAAAATGAGGTGGAAAATGATGCTTTTTTTCACCCCCTCCCTCTCATGTGTTTGCTCAGTGGGAGTAACCTATATCAACTCTCCACTGTCTGCAACCACACACCACAGGATCATTTATAATTCAGAGTCCACTAAGAGCCTGGAGCACCCACCCGGCTCCTCCTTCCCTGCTGCATGTGTGTAAACATGCAGGTGCTGCCATTCTTCCACTGAAGGAGGACTCACGGCAGCAACACCTGCTGCTGATGGACCGCATGTTCATTTTTTCTCCCTTTTCTCCCTTTGTTGTTTCCTCAAAGCCTCTTAACTGGTTTCAGTTTTAAAACTGATGAAGTCTTTTGATGGAAACCTATCAACCTAATTGGAAGCGGAAGGTCGGCAAGAATGCAGCAGCTCTCTGCACATTATGCTCCTGTTAGGGAGGTGACACCGTCTGGTGACACCCCTAACATCTTTCCACGAGATGCTGTGGCTTTCAGAGTCCCTGATTGAAAAAAAAAAAATATTTGGAAACAGAACATGTTGCCGGACAGCCAAGTATTGATCCCCGAGTTTCCCTGCTGCCGATCCTGTGAAACCAGAGAACAGCAGAGCAAGATCCTACGTTTCTATTTACAACACTTCGCTTCTGTAGAAAACCAACAATCCTGTTTCCACCAGGTTGGGTCTCCTGACACCAGAGCTTCTTTAAATAAGAAGGCAAAGCTGTTATACAACGAGTCAAGTCGGAAAAAGTCTGAAGATCACCTCGAGCAAAAACACGAGTCCTCTGAGGAACCGCAACCATAAAAATCTGAGTTTATGCATCTAAAACCTGAATAAAACTACAGTGAAGGAGCAGGAAGAAAACCTTCAGAAGAAATGTTGTGGCTCAGCAGCATTTTGGAAGAATGGCTTTCACCCAAATGGATGATTACCGCCGAGGTCACAGAGACTTCTTTGTGCCATTTAACAGACCTGACAGAGGGACGTCCAATGAAAAAAACAGCCGCACTTTAGGATAAGAGTACAAGAATAAACACCTAAAAAAACGAAATATTCTATCTGATTGTACCTGTGTTCAGGATTAGGTTTGCAGTGAGGTTCAAATGTAGTACAAATCTATAAGGGCGGGGCCTGTCCACACACACACACTCAAATGTTATAAACACACCTGTTGGCTCCATAAATGTCCACATGTCAACATGTACACAACACAAATACTGTTCACACATGCATACTTATGCCTTCAAACCAACTAGTGTGAAATATTTCAATCAATCATGCAAACTATTTGTGCAATGGTGAGCTAACTCCTGTGCTCTAGTGAGTGTTTATGTTCTTCTAAAATGGACGGTGGAATGTGAAAAGAAGGACGGAGAGTGCCCAGCCATCCCCACACCAAGACCCCCGCCGCAGGAGCAGCAGCAGCCAGAACCCCCCAACACCCGCACGGCAGCGGATAGAGAACAACCGCCCCCCGGGTGATCACATCCCCCACCCAGGCCAGGGCCAGCAGGACTGCCATGGCGGCCCCCAGAGCCAGAGAGCAGGGAGGCATGGGGGGACAGAGAATGCAGCTCCGGCCCAACAAGGAATGCAGCCCCCCCGCCGCGCCAGGAGGGCCCAACGCGGGCCCAGCATGTTTTCTACATCAGACTGCATTTTTTGTCAATTGTCAGAACTACTTGAAAAAATAAATACTCAGAAGAGCAATGTTTTCATCTGAATGTTCTTTCTATCTGTACTCCATCATTGGAAAAAATGACATACGAAGTATGTAGTGAAGATGTAAAGACTGTTTTTGTGGCTAATCTTGACCTCACCAGATATGTTGGACCTTTGTTTTAAGTTAAAATGTTCTGTGTTTCTGCTCCTGCTCTTTTTTTCTTGATCCCACCGGGTTTGTGTTTGTAACTTCTGCTGTTTTCTGTTTACTTCGTAGCTGTTAGAAAGTATCACAGCCATGACTCCGGCTTGTAACTTAAAAACAAACTGAATTGGTTATTTTTTTCTTTGAAGATTTTTCCAATTGCTAAAACACTAAGTACCATTCCCTAATGTACACTACTGTAACACAACTCAATGCAAAAACAGAATCCATTGCACAAAACAGTACTCTTGAAAACATGATCAGGGTGTGAAGTTATTTTATTTACTTTGTTCACACCACAGTCACTGAGCTGCATCGGGCCATATCACCTCATCCACATTGCAGGTTATATTGCCTCTTGTCAGGGACCCTGGAAAAACGCCCTGGAATGGCGAATCCATCCTTGGAAGGCCTGCACTGGGATGTCAACAGAGGCCAACTCCTTTGCCATTAGGAGTTTCTCTCTAGTGTTTGGGTGTCTGTCATAAACTTTCCATCTCCACGATGAGAAGAACTCCTCTAAAGGGTTCAGGAAAGAGGAGTAGGGTGGCTGACAGATATTGAAAAAGTGGTTACTGTTGGTGCAGAATCACTCTCTGCTTTGGTTTGTTCTGTGGAAGCTTACATTTTCCCAAATGATCACATAAATGTGATGTGTGGGCCCAGGATGGTGTTGTTGGCTTTTCCATGCCATGTTACTCTGTCTATTTAAAGCAGAAAAACGTGTTTAAATCCAAGAAAACTAAACCTAAATCCTAATGTTTTGTCAAACTGCCTCCTGATTTCCAACTTCAAATTCCTGTCAAAGGTTCTGGAGAGGGGGGCCCCGGCACAGCTTCTGCATCTGCCCTGCTCTCCTCTTCTATTATCTCAGACCTTCAATGCAGTTCATCACAACATTTTTCTTCACCGCCTCAGCTTATGACTAAAAAAAAGTTACATTTCTGTTAAAATGTCATCCATACCAAATAGAAAAATTCAAGTTTCCACCTATAGAAATGCCTCTAGATTTCACAAAGCGCCTGGAGCTGCAGCTGAAGAACGAGTCGAGTCGCTAAGCAGCAAGTGAAACATGATTTTAATTAACTCTAATCAATAACATGGACAGCTGGGAGACCCTCACAGCAGCAGCTACACTTAACTATCTGTTAATCACTGAATGATTAGCAGCGTCTCTCAGGTCCTCCTCTCACATTCACACAGACCAAGTGGACTCCATAAAGAACAGAGGTGGAGGACGAAAGAAGCAGCTTGTGTGTCACAGGTGATGGGGAGGGGTAACTGCACAAGAACAAGAAGATTTGACCAATTTGCACATCATAATACGTGTGACCATCTCCATCATAATGGCTCCATTGCAGCTGTGAGATGACACCGGCCTCATCAACTTATGTGTCAGAACAATTGATGGGAAGCACACGATGTAATAGGTCTTCCTGTCCTGTCCGCACCGGGGTCCGATCTCCTGGGAGATTCATTCGCGCGACAGGAGCCGTCGCCTGCAGCCTGCAGGAGAAATGGAAAGGCTTCATGTGTGGAAATGAATTCTTCACCGCTGGCAGAGACACAAAGGAAAATTAGTGTTTTAATAACCTTTGCTTCATGTTTTAGGTTCTTAGGATGCAAAATTGAAAGATGTTTGGGATCCATATCAGGATGGAGGATCGCATTAGAAATACTAAAATGAGTCCATCATAAATCCAACAATTTGGAGAAATAAAGATTTGTTAAACTTCTGTCTAAAACAAACTGACAAACTGAACTAAACTAGAGTTTTTCTTGTGAATAGAAAAAAGGTTTTTGCTTGAAAAAATACAAGGACTCGATGTACCGCAAAATTTGAAGTGCTGATATTGTGTTCTGTTAGTCAAGATTGAAACACTTCAGAAGGAGCATTGACTTCAGACGCAATGAAATATGGAAATATTTCCGTTTTTGTCTTCTAGTTTTCTTTTTTACCTCTCAGATTTCAGTCTTTTTTGTGAGTCCCCATGTTTTCTGCCAAATATTTATTATTAGAAAACCTCTGCGTAGTTAAGTGCACCTGAATAAAAAGCGGTTTCACGTCGACAGCTTACCCGGGTCTAAAACCTGCAGTGATTCTGTGGACTAGAAATAATGATTGATCTGAGAAGAAACATCAAAATGTCCGTCCTCGGAGGCATGTCTGAGACCCATGTTTGATGATGGTATTAAAAGGAGGATAAATAATTTACCATGTTTGCTGACTGCATGCTTAAGCTGCTGCAAACATTCAGTGTCTCTCACGTCTATTTATATAGCGTCTTTTTTTTTTTCACACAGTTGATCGCTGCAGAGGATGGACTGTTGGCGTCTGGACGCGTTGAGAGCAGCTCAATGTTTGCAGCAGGAATTCAGACTGACAGAGAAGCAAAGCTCAGATCCTGGCTCCGAACAACCGGCAGTCCACATGTGAAACTCTGTCAGCACATTCATGCAGTCTGTCCATTAGACAGACCCATACCCTCCTCCCACAACAAGGAGTTGATACATTGGCCTGGCTGCGGCCTCACCTCCTACTCTTGTGGCCTTTTGAAGAGCCTGCAGAAAACGTGCCAGTGAAGGAGAACAGTTTTACCACAGAGCATCATAGGTGGTTAACAAAACTCTCTGGGATTTCTGAGAAGCACACAGACTGTCTCACAGCAGCTGCTTTGCCTGCCTGGAAGGGAGAAGCCATCCACCCTCTGAGAAAACACCTGTAAACCTGGGATGCCGTTCTATCCAGATTTAGAAACCGAAGCTTTCTGACATCGTTTAGGAAATATATATATATATATATATATATATATATATATATATATATATATACATATATACATGTTTGCACATTGAGGTTATTTTAGCTTTATACAGTTTTTATCATACTGTATAAAGTTCAATGGATTGCTCCATCCCATAATTTAAAGGGTAAATATCTAAAGAACTCCTGCTGCTCTGCAGAAACTATGCCCAAGAAAACAATACAGGTTATTTTTATTTTTGTTCGACATAAATCTGCATAATCAGAATTAAAAGTGTTAAGAATAGTTAGAAAATGCCTTTAACTTTTTTATTAGACTAATGGTTTAAACTTAATTCATTAAGCATGTATTATCGCCTCACAATTATATTACATTTGAAGACAGCACAGCCCAGCTATTTTTCTCACAGTTTCTTCTCATACTCCCTTTTTTTTGTGTGTGATGCCTCAGAGATAACTCCATTGCGACCTTGGAGCGCCTCTCCAGTAACAACATGCGGGTGTGATTTTCACACCATTGTCCAGTGTATGATCTTCTGAATATGCAAATGCAGGGTTCTTATACCAAGCCCATCTCCCTGCCTTCGGTGTTCAGACTTTGAATGCACCATGTTCATCTGTCTGTCCCCTTCATGTTTGTACGAAGTAAAACTTCCACAAAATATAAGTACCTGTCTCTGAGTCATTATTCATTCGTTTCTGTGTGCAGGAAACTGATGGGTACGAACCTAACCTTTTTTATCTACAGTCCTGTTTAGAATCACCAGTTTCCTCACAAAAAGTCCACTGGGAATGTTTGAAAATAGATAAAAAGATAATTGAAGTGGGTCTTTAAAGATCTGACTGTTACATAACAACCTGCCAGGTTTCTTGGTTTTCATTGTTTTGTTTGGCACCTTTAGAGTCAAGTCCTGCTGGTTCCTCTAGAAAGCATTCACACTGCTTTCTAGATGAACCAGTCTTCTGCTTGGTGTACTTTCATCTTACATTTTTTCCTTTTTTGTCAACTTCAGTACAGGTTTTCATTCTGCACAGCATGGAAACAGAAAGCTGAAACAGTTGGACTCAAACAGGGCAGATGACCTCAAGTCATCAGTCAAACCCACTAACTTCAGTGAAGCTGCATGAAGACGAACTGTCAAAAACACAACTGGAGCATCTTTGATCCTGTCGTTAGTCGCTGAGTCGAGAATCGTTTGTTACCCTTGTGCTATCCTAGGCACTTTAACATTGGGAGTCGGGTCATCTAGACCCACTAGACAGTGCTCTGAACCTTTTTTCTTCAATGATTTGTGATCTTCACTGGTGTCCATGGATTACATGAAATCTTTCCACCTTTATCCACCTTTGTCATGGTAGGAGGAACACTACAATGCAAGGGTGGGGTCATCTAAGATAGCACAAGGGTTAAATGAAATCTTGAGAGCCTCAGATTGTTTGCTACGCCCCTGTATTGTGTGGGCCGGCCCATATGGGCTTTCAAAAAAGTCTGCACTTTTTTCTTTCTATGGTTTTATTTATTGCTTGGAAATGAATTCATCATTTACCTTTTGATTTGATTTGATTTGAAATGGTTTATTTCAAGCAATCAAATAAGAATACCACACAAAACAATCATCAGTTATCCATTTATACAATGACGAATCAAACTTAGGATAATTAGACCATAAATGTTAGTGTGATTGTTTTGTTTAGATAAATAATTTCATTCAAGTAGTTTTAATATCTGCCTTTGTTTAAACACTCTCTGGACCTGATTTTTTTTAATTAAAAATTTTAGAAACAGCTCCCCACTGACAGACTGGTCCCCCTCATTAATAAAATGAGGTGATCAATAGCAATTTTGACTTTTCTGATCTCCTGGAGCCCGGTTGCTGGGTCTAATCTTGTGCCGTTGGAGAGTGAGACTGGGGTGTGAGACGGTGGGTGGATCGTGCAGATGTCTCACTTCAAGCTCAGTCGAAAAACTGAAGATTTTCATTTGTGCTTCCGCCTACTTTTTCAGCATCATGCCTGTGTGGGTGTGCACACATACTCACACCTACACAAGCCTGACCCCCACCGTCACTGCACACACACATCCATTCGGGTTCATCAACAAGCACCCCAGATCAAAAATAACTTCCTTTAGAACCAAAGCTGCACTTATAGAGCCCAACTTTTGGCCATCCTCCAGCTTTAGGTCCATGTTTCACCACTCATACAGCAGGTGAGGTATGAACAGGCAGCTCCTGATGTGGAATCAAACGACAAACAAACAGATAATAAAATCGAAAGGGTGATGCTGTTTGATTGCTGCTGTAACAAATGTGGTGGTGTTACGTTAGCAAACACTCGATGGACTACACAGAATGCACATGGAGGCGCACACATAAACACACACTGAGACGGAGCTGAGCGGGGAGTATAAAAGAGGCTTCCTTCCCGCTCTTCGGAGAACTGCTCTCCTCACTCTCATACTCTGCTCACACGCTCAACTTCTCTCCTCAAGGTAAGGAAGACTCTTTTTCTAAACTGATGGATGACATACTGACATTAGAGGATTTCCTGAAAGGATTGAATTTGTTAATATTTTGACACTTTCTTATGTTCTTTTGAATGAAAATTGGAGGTTTTATCATATATTTCTAAAAGCAAACCTGACATGAAAAATGCTTTCTTAACATTGAGGATCAGGTCAGTTTGACCTGATGGAATGACCATCAGGACGAGCAGCTCCTCACATGACTGAAGCTGGAGCTCTGGACGGCAGAGCAGGTTGAACCAGAGTGGAGGACATCATCTGAAACGCTCCGTCTTCTGTCTGTGTTTCAGATGACCGCTGGCCTGGGAGTGTGTGTGGTGCTGGCAGTTTTGTGCACAAGCTGCTTGGGGCTCCCCGTCTCCTCAGCACCCTCAGATGAGGGCCAGCACTCCCTCTCAGCTCCTTCTGAAGGTGCGACTCTCATGCAGAACAAACAGCTTTCCTTTGTGTCACGATTTCACACCTGATTTTATCTTGTGTGCACTTTAAGTTGCTCTTCCTGAGGCCGACACCAAAAGTTTGGATGGCGCCCACGTCCGACATAGCCGTTCCACCACGCAGCTGAAAGACCTTCCCGGGGCTGAGGAGGATGGAGATTCACGGGCAAACCTCAGTGAGCTGCTGGCAAGACTCATCTCCACCAGGAAAGGTGTGTTAGGACGTGTGCAACTTTGAGCAGACTCTTTGTTGTGCAACTGCAAAGAATGATAAAACTGTAAAGGATTTTAAAGGCGAGTGCTTTTTCCTGCCACTCCTCCTCCTTAGTGCAAAGCCGGCTTTGTAAAACGAGTTAGTAGCACTGAAAAGCTTTTGTGGTTTGAAAAAGCGTTTATTAGTGCGTACATCTTTCCGGTTAATCTTCTCTTGGCATCTTTTATCATCTCATGCTAAATCTTACAACTAATATTCTCCCTTTTTTAAACCCACAGACACCACTCAAAAGATTTCTTCCAGAATTTGATTTTAAAACAAAACATCTAGCATGAAAATTAATTTATTTTTAGCTTATATGTTACCATTTTCATAGTTTAACTTTCCTTAGCTGGCTGATTTATTCTGGCCATTAGATCTGCTAAATCCCCACTCAAACTCTGAAATGTTTCTGCTTCACACAAAGTAAAAACTTGGACACAGAAATGTACAAAAAGTCAAAGGGCACGCTGAAATTAATATTTATTACCGGAGGGATCGGGTGCCTGGGTGTGCTTCTGTGGGCGTCTGTGCCTGCGTTCACGCTGTTTGTTCACTTGCAAGTTTTTGGTGTGGGAGGTGTCGTTGTCAAGCCTTCTGCGGCCAATCCTCTCAGCGTGCCAGGGAGTCGCACTGGTGTGTCGGTGTGCGTGCACATTTTGCGGGGGAGGATGCGGGTGGAGGGAAAGTGTGTTTCTGTGAGCGTGTAGTTTTGCTCGTGAGCTCTGCTTGGAATTAAAAAAATCAGGACCAGGGAAAAAAAGGGAGATGAGAAGGAGGAAGAGGGATGGGTGTGGGGGTTGGTGAAGGAGGAGGAGGGGGGGGCACATGCAATTACATGCATGCAATTGGAGGGGCTAATGTGTCAGAGCTGCTGCTGCTTCGTCTTTAGGTCAAGTCTGAGCTTGGCCTGGGTGGATTTGTGTGTGCGTTTGTGAGCACATGTGTGAGTGTCAAGAAAATTTAATGAAGCAAAAACCAGAACCAGGCAATTAAAATACAGCAAAACAAGTCGCCTCCACTGGTTGAGTTTTGTGAAAGACACTGATGATGACACTTCTTCTTGATTAATAAAGTTAGCTAAACTATTTTGAAATGTAGGAATTTGACAGGATTTTTTGTGAGTGTTTAGTCTCATTCAAAGCTCACGTTTCTCCCTTTTGCCTCCAAACCTGGAGCATGTAGACTGATGACGCTCACGTGTGGCCTTCTTTTCTCCCCTCATCCCCTGCTTGCCGTGCCCCCCCTCCAGGTTCAGTGCGTAGAAACTCCTCAGCAAACAACAGAGGAGGCGTCCTGCGGGCCAACCACCGGATAGCAGACAGGGACTACTTGGGCTGGATGGATTTTGGTCGCCGTAGCGCCGAAGAGTACGAGTACTCCTCATAAGGGGACATTGCTGCTCCTGCCCCCTTCCTCCGTGCAGGCGCATGAGAAAAGGCAGAAAAAAACCCTGCTGGCTGGCTCCTCTCTGTCTTAAATAAAGGTCTGTCTATGATGTAATTGTTGTAAATTTGTTTGTAAAACTGTAATAACGCAATATTCTTACTGTATGCCAAATTTTGCAGAAAGCTCTCTTTTGTTTGTTTGTTTTTGGGGTTGGGTGTGGGGGTTGTTTCTCTTGATTCTTAATCATTTGGGATGGAGAAGGTTTATGTGTGGTGAGATTACCTGAATTGAATAAAACAGCAAAAGCTGCTTCGCTGCTTTCATACGTGTTTTTATGTAGTTTGTTAGAATTTAAAAGACAGTCACCGAGGTCTCTGGTCCCCTCATGATCACATCAATAACAACAATTTTGCACATTCATCAATACTAGTTTTTATATTCCTTAGTACTCGGTTGACCTTTTTTACTGGAAAAAAAAAGATTTTCCCACAAAAAACGGTGGGAGTACAACACGTTTACATTCCAAGAATGTATACAAGATGCAAAGTAGTTAAGGGGGAGTCATCTAAAGTTTTTGTCAAGCTTTAGAAATATAGAAATATGTCTATCTGATGCATGTAGGAATGTGTAGAAAAGTAGAAGAACCCCTCAAATGTCTCATTTAATCCTGCATGCAGCTGTTTGCAGTCCTTTCTGAGTCTTACAGTTTGCTTAAAAGCAATTTAGTTCTGCTATGTGTTCAAAATAAATAATTCTTAATGAAAACTAGGATTTTTGTTCCCTCATAGATGTTTCTAGCAGTATATAACAAATATGTATTTACATTACAAAAATGCCCTGCGACAACCCTGTTCAGGGTGTCCGCAGCCTTTGCCCACAAGTGGCTGGGATAGGCTCCTGCAGCCCTGTGACCCCGAAAGGGAACAAAGGGTTCAGTAGATGAAGGAATGAATGAATTACAAAAAATTACCTTATGTGTTGAACACTGATTACATCCCCCTCAAAGGGAGACCTCGCAGAGCTTCCTGATCTTCTGGTGGTGGGAGGAGGTCTGGACAAAAGCAAAACTTCTTGTAATTGAAACAAAAGCCAGGAAGCTGCTGTATGGTGTGTACTTGTAAAGCACTTTTCTACTTTCATTCAAGACCCAAAGCACTTTACAGTCACTGTCCCAGCTGTACATTCACACACTGGCGCCAGTCTTCCACCAGAGGCATGATGGGGTTCAGTGTCTTGCCCAAGGACACATGGATCGGCAAGGCGGGATTCGAACCTGCAGATTTCTGATCAGAGGTCAACTGCCGTACCACTACACCACGGGCGACCCTGGAACAAAGTCCAATGATGTGAAAGGAGGCAGGTCAGGTGACCTGTGCTGCAGGGTTTTCTGTTATCAGTTGACATGCAAACTCTTCAGAAGCCATTTTTACTCTTTGGACACCAAGGATGTGTCCAAATTCCAACCCTAACCCCTAACTACAAAAAAACTATGTAGTTTGGGGCTATGTGGTGCCCTGAATTTTAAAAGCAATTCAGGCACCATGCTCACTACTATTTTTTTTAACCCTTGTGCTATCCTAGGCACTTTAACATTGGGAGTTTGGTCATCTAGACCCACTAGACAGTGCTCTGAACCTTTTTTCTTCAATGATTTGTGATCCTCACTGGTGTCCGTGGATTACAAGTAATCTTTCCACCTTTATCCACCTTTGTCATGGTAAGAATAACACGTCAATGTAGGGATAGGGTCATCTAGGATAGCACAAGGGTTACACGGCGTCATCGATTTCACAAAGTTAAAATCTAATTGATACAAGCGTTTTGCGATGATTATCTACGAGTCCACTGTCTTCCGAAGATAAAAACGTTGATAGCTTATTTACAAAAAAAAAAATTAAATACATTTTTTTGGTAAAAATTGTTCCGACGCAATGCATTGTGGTCTATATTCGCCGATCTAGTGAGGACTGATGCACACTGGTTTTTTGCAGAGACTTCTGGGAAATTTCTGGGGCACTGGATTTTGGAATTGTAGATTGGGAAAGCACTACAAAATGGCGAACGCCCTATATAGTGAGTATGGAAGGAATTTGGACACAAACCGAGTTCAGCAGGTGGGGGGGCGGAGCCTCAACTGATAGAGATTTCTGTGACGTGGGAACCTCTGAATAGACTTGACTTTAAAGACTTTTAATAGTGTTTTAGTTTATGTCTTTCGAGGACCATTTGACATCAAACACTCTTTAAACCTTTAACACCAAAGCTTTAGCTGGAGTGTTGGCGCTTTGAAGTACCGTAACTCTATAACCACTTAAAGTTGAAGGTCCCTGCTTCGTGCTGCTGCTCCGCCCCCCCTGTGGCCAGACTGGTGTGTAACACACGGGTTAAGATCATTGGTTCAGAGCATCACCTGACATTTATGGACCAAAAAAAAAACCAAGAGCATATCAGTTAGTAACAGTCGAAAACACAGCCAACTGTGACAATAGACGTTTGAAGAATGTCTAAACGTAAAACATCACAATGAAATATTTAGCCTTGTAGAAAGAGACTTAGTAGAGCAACTGTTCATGCAGAGCCAAATCCTCCATTTAGAGAAGAGTTTCCGTCCTGCTGTTGGATGCCATTTCTGTTTGGTAAAAATGGGATAGGAGATATTTTTGATGCTGAGGAATCAGGCCAGTCTGCAGCCACACAAAGGAAAGTGGGTGGATGCATCGCTGAGAGATCGGCCTGAACAACGGTCAAAATATCTTCAAATGAGAGCAGAGATCTTCATGAGCTTTAACATCTGCGGTCTCAGAAAAGCTCACATTCAATGAATTATTAAAGTGGGCTCAGAGATAAATATTAACATGTCTTTGGCTCCAGTTGAAGTTTAACAGTCAACAGAGCATATATAAGCCGAATTTCATTTGCTTTACTGAGTCTGAAAACAGAAACTTATACAACTACGAGTTTACTGAAATGTGAGATGATACCTCACTTGTGACCGATGACCCTCTGCTGCACATTCCTTTAGCTGATAATTGGCTGATAGCCTATTTCAAACGACATCTGTCAGTGGAAGACCGATGTAAGCAGTCCCCGTGAATTCAAATGAACGGTTATGGCGCTGCGGCGCCACTACAGTAAGTGAAAGAAGTGTCTGTGTGAGTGAGAGGTGGAGAGAGGGATCAATGGACAAAGCAGCCTGAATTATTCAGGCAGGCCCTTCGCAGCGGCCCTGGGGAGGTTTCGAGTTTGCCATGTTTTTGTGTGTGTTGGACATTAAAGCATCTGGCACCGACCGAGGACACACTTGAAAGAGAAATTTACAGAGACTGGAGATTAATAGCCATCCATGGGAATCGTTCAAAACTCTCGAGGAGCAAAGACTTCAGAAGCTAAAAGGTTTCAGTTCACTTTAAGAGTCTCGCATGCGTGTGTGTGTGGATTCTTGGCATCGCACAAACATGAACAAGTAAAGGTCAAAATGATAAATGTGTTAGAATACTTCTAGATCTTTTAAATCCCTAGTCTGCCGGAGTTTTGTGTCCAAATGGGAGAAGACAGAGTCATAAAAAGCAGTAGAGAGGCTGTAATGAAGATCCAGCAATAGAGATGGCAGATGGCTGTTTCTATCCTCTTTTTAATTCCTTCATATCTGTCTCCAATGTTTAACTTTTGGATTTAGGATGAATCTGTTTAAGAAAACAGCAAATGATGCAGCTGAGAATGATGCTCTGTGTCACAAAGTGAACGTGTCACAAACGGGTAAATAAAACATTTGGGTTTCTTCTCCAACAAAAAGACGGCATTTGTCTTTTCACATTTTAAATTAGAATGAGGAGAGGTCTCAATCAAAAACTATTGATGAGGACATTGTTAACTGTTTTTAAAAAGACAACCACATGGAGTTAACTTAAATGCTACCCCCCCAAGTCGGACCCCTGCAGGCTGTGGAGAAAGTCCAGGGAAAGTTGACTTCTTATCTTCGAATTAAAGGACGTGTTCTTTGAAAACACTAGAAAAATGATTTTCAGTTAAAAATTTAACATCAGACATGCTGCCAGTAACAACTAAATATCACACTTATTTCAATCTTTTAGGGCTTTTTTAAGCCTCTATTTTTAAGGGGTGCAAACAATTTTGTACAAGTTTTGGGTTTTTACCCTGGTCTTTTTCAAGTTTAAATATTTTCACAGCCTTGTAGTTTATTTTAACTTTTACTTGAGTAGATTAATGACGAAAAAACCGTTTGACACTTTGAAGATTTTAGATGGTAAACATATTTCGATTGTCATGTGCGTAGTAAGTGTATCATGAAGTATTTGTCAGAATATGGAAAGTTAAAACAACTCATGACATGCGAGTGATGTTGTCCGGTGTCCTTACGCCACTTTAGCCAGTATTAAGGTGTGAGTACTGTCTCCCTACTGACCGCGCGCAAATGCTGCATGTACGGGGGGTGCACATGGCACCGAAGTGCCCAGGACGCCCGATGGATGTCCATACAAACTACACTTTTCTAATTTAGAGATGTCCTGTTCAGAATTTTTGCCGCAATTCCAAGTCATTTGATTTTGTGTATGTGGTGATACCGAGTCCTGATGTGATACTTTTGTAAAAACTGATCCAGGCTGGTCCTTGTTTTTATTTTATTCACCTTGTTCTATCATTGAACACACAAACAGGGAAAGTCTGGGAAATAGTTTCAACACTGAGGTAAAAATAGTACAACTGTCAACTAGAAAGTTTTTTTCAACTATTAACTAGTAAAAATAGGTGATAACTAGTCATGTGATAAAGTTAGCTTTCTGTAGCTATATGGTCCTTAGACCGATTGGTCTTTTTTTGATTGATTATGATCCTTAAACTTCAAAATTCTTAAAAATTAGAAATGATTTTCCTCTCAATCTTTGTTGCAGGAGGATAGACAGTAAATGTAGCTTTACAATCTGCAGAACTACTTTTGATCAGATGTGTTTCTTATCTCCATTAAAAATGGAAAAAACAAGGACTTTCCTCCAACATCCTGGTTGTAGCATGAAACCAGCATCACAGACAGAGTTCCTGCAGGATTCAGCTGATCTCTGACACAGAAAAGCATTTGGTGCTGCAGGACTGCAGCACCAAATGCTTTTCTGTGTAGCTAGAGGACTTTTTTCTTAACCCCCCCCTTTAAACTTTGTCAATAATGATACAAATCTTGGCTCAAAAGTAGGGGGGGGGTTGCTGGGGGGGGGAGGGGGGCCCCCCTACCTTGCCATAACTCCACCCCTGGCTACTAATTGAAAGTGGGCTTCATGAAATCTGTCAATCAGGCGTTTTGAACAGTATGTGAGACAGCCTACTTTTATTGAGGCACCTGATTGGTCAGTTTATAACTTGAACATTTTGCACTACAGAGAAAAACAACATGAAAAAAAAAAGGATTATCAAGAACAGTTTAAAAAATGTGCCAAAGCAAGAACAGTTATTCTGAACATTAGAATGACTAACAGCTGTTTATTTCTCTATAGAAGTCTGTGGGATTTTGTCTTCCTGGAATCAGCAGGTACTTCCTGTTTGGAGTGCCAAGGGGAAGGGGCCACTCAGTCCAGCTCTCGTGTACAGTCAATGATGACAGCCAGTTTGCTACTTGACACTATAAGCTCTGTTAATGGGCATATTATGTGGGTGAAATAATGTTGCTGATGCTTTTGCATCAAAAATAATCTTAATTGCCTCCGTCTAAAATAAGATTACAAAGATGTATGCAACATCAGGGGAATTCAGCACTTTTGTTGCTCTGCTCTGCTTGTTTTTTTACAGTGGCCCTAAAGTGCAGTTCACACTGAGAAATCACTCAACGCAAAAACATATTAAAGGTCACAACGACGATTAACAAGGCAAAACAACAACGTTACATTTATAAATCAAAATAAAATTCCAGAAACCAAATCTCAATTCCAAAAAATGAAGCAAAATAAAAAAAAAGTAATTTATTATGGGAAAGGAGAAAGATAAAAAGTGAGACAAAACATTCTTCTACTTTCCCTCTTCTTCAAAAATCAAATGTTTTCAATAGTGATTTCCCATAACACATCCCTTTACCGGTTTCTCGTTTTGTTTCATTTTTTAAGAGTATCATTTGTTTTCTGGAAATTATTTTGGTTTGTTTTGTCTTAATTTCATCATTCAATTTTTAGGTGTTTTTGTTTCTTGAATTTGGTTTTGATTTCTAAAATCTTAATGTTGTTTTTGTGATTATTTGCTTTGCTTTTTAATTGTTGTTGTGGTCTTCAAATGTTTTTGTGTTGAGTTATTTGATTATATGATTTGCACTTCAGGGCCACCGTAGTGTTGACTCGGAGAATTTAAAAAAATGTTACACAAAAAAGGAAAGAAGTTGTTTGGTGGAAAAGACAAGAAAACAGGAAGTGAGACAAACATTTTTAATCACACAATGTTTAAAAACAAAACTAGAATTAGGGATGAAGCCTCATAAATCTCCAAAAAGATTCATAGCTTTGAGGCTTCAATCTAACAGAGGATGTTGGCCATCTAGTGGCTAACAGGAGCTATTGCAGCATCTTAAAAGTGCAAATACTACTACTTAAAAAGAGAGAAGAAAAAAACAAAACAAAAAAAGGGCAAATACTAGATTTATCACTGAGGTGTGGGATCAGTAAAAATATGTTTACACATTTGTAAATATTAATCCTTCACACAAATTATTACGTTAAAAACACGTGTAAGCAGCTCCTGAAGTCTATTTATAACCTTTTTAACCTCAAACATTTACCAGCAATGCATGATTGTCCTCTGTAAAGGAGATTTTTAAACCTGAATATCTCCCAACCCTTCCATACTACTGAATAAATTCCTTTCGGGATCTACTGAGGACATTTAGGGGGTTTCCATGAAACCAGATGAGAAAGGGTGGAGCTCTGGGAATAGTAGGTTTTGATGGATTTAGAAACATTTTTTTTTTCTCTGGTACTCCTGAGGATAAATCTGCTACACAGTAGTTTAGTTCATTGTGCAACATATTTGCTCTAGAAAAAAAAACAAAGAACGTTGATTTAGAAGCTCAACTAAATCAGATATTGTCTTTTCGAATGCAACAAAACTTTTTTAACCCTTGTGCTATCTTAGATGACCCCACCCTTACATTGACGTGTTCTCCCTACCATGACAAAGGTGGATAAAGGTGGAAAGATTTCATGTAATCTATGGACACCAGTGAAGATCACAAATCATTGAAGAAAAAAGGTTCAGTGCACTGTCTAATGGGTCTATATGACCCAACTCCCAATGTTAAAGTGCCTAGGATAGCACAAGGGTTAGAGCACATGCAGCTAAAATGTTTTTTGAATAGATCGTTGGAATTGCAACCTAAAGTTAAAATTCTTTTTTGTGAATGGTAGCATATAAATTATGAAAAATAAAACATTATATGTTTTTGTTTGTAGATCTGCTCTCTGAGATCTAGGACAGAACCAGCTGTGGAACCAGCAACCACCTGTGAGTCCTGGACGGGTTTGGAAGCCATCGTAACCTTTGTTTTTTGTGCGCCACCAGCAGGTTCCGCATTAATGCAGACCTGAATCTGGATCAGACGCAGGCCGTGGTGCTGCTCAGGCTCAGCAGCTCCGTCAGGATCCATGGAGGAACCGCACAAGAGCATTTGTCGGCTTTCATTTCTGGAGGTGTCAAAGTTGCTCTCAGGATAAATGAGACGATCAGGTGTTATTGAAAGATGACAGATATCCAGTATGAAAGACATCCGTGACATTTTCTTGTATCCAATTAAGACTCCTCGCCGCCAGTCACGGTGGCATTTCTTGATTATTGCTCACCTGTGTGCCCCCCCCCCCCCATAGCCCCTAAAGCAGATGGAGAGCAGGTAATGGATTTATGAGGGAGCTGATACAGGCAGACGGACGCTCCATGTTCCTCACCCTCTCTCAGAGTTATTTGTGAGCACCATCTGCTGGAGGAGCATCAATAATCATTTCATGTCTGGACTCTCTTTCCTGTAATCATCATGTCTGTCTGGAATGAATCATTAGTTTTATAAAGAGCAAAATAATACAGTGGACAAAAGTATAAGATTTGATGACGTTTATTTTGAAAAGACCCTGATAACATGCTTTCTCCGTTTTTACAGGAATTCCTTTAAAAGCGTCTTTATGGTATTTCAGTGGATATGACTATAATGTGGAGTGTGCAGAACAACATACATGTTTACAAACCAATAACTTCATATAAATACAGGCAAGTCTGGTCATGGCCACTTCATGAGCTTAAGGTTTCTCAAAGTCCCACTCCGATAATCTTTTGATCTAATCTTTTCAAAGCGTTCCCAGCGTTCTTTTTATTATGATTGTCATTTTTAACCAAAATTGAAAAACCTGTGTCATTTTCTAGGACATAGTTTCTGCAGAGCAGCAGGAGTTCATTAGAAATTCACCTTTGAGTTATGGGCGGGTCTCGGAGTAAACCCGCTCCCACCTTCCATCACCTACCTGTTTAAACCCTCTCCCGCTATTTTACAGCCCCTCACAACCCCAACCCAACAAATTCTGCATTTCTTGTCTGCTCCCGATTCCTGATTTGAACAAAGAAATACTCAGAAATGCAATTTGAAGCTTAGTTTTCTTTATATCCTCAGTCATCAGAAAAATGCCACAAGAACATGTTAAACACACCAAAAACATCATTTTCAGCAGAGTGGGTCTTTAGAGGAAAGCTTCAGGAAAAAACCTCTACATCTTCTGACCAGCTCCTCTTTGGGTATTGATCTGTTCAGTTCATTGGAAACTCATCAAACCAATCACTACCTACCACCCACCGTGGTGCAGCGGTAGGGCGGTCGGCCTCTGATCGGAGTTTGATTCCTGCCATGTGTCAAAGTGTCCTTGAGCAAGACACCAAACCCCACCTTGCCTCTGGTGGAAGGTTGGGAACAGTGTTTGGCAGCTGAGCTGCCACCAGTGTGTGAAAGTAGTAAACAAAGCTCAAGCATGTTTGATGCTTTTAGGAAACGTCTTTAAGGAGGAACGAGGTGGACCAGCGACACCAAAAGGTTCAAGTCTGGAGTCGTCTTATTGGTAAATAATGACGGTTCACTATAACAGTCAGGCTTTTATCTGCAATGAAGGGCAGGAACAAAGATTTAGCGCTTGTTAGATCTCACTGTGATGTCCAAGAGGCAAGAATCAAATGAACGTTTAAAAAATCCAGTTCTGGTCCTCTCCTGTCAGATCCAGTTAACTTTGAGTCTAAAGTCCTCATCTCTGTGAGACACTTTACCTTCGTTTCCTCCAAAACAAATAATAATCTCACAATATTTACATTATAAAATTGTATTTCAGCTGTAAAAAAAAGGCAGAGATTTTTGCTACCGAAGCTACGCAGCCAATCAGAGCAAAATGGAGAATAATGGCGAGCAGGAGAGCAACGTCTAGCCAGCAGAGTAGCTCTGAGAGATTAAATGAACTCCACAGTGTCTGAGGTTTCAGCAGCCCATCTGCATCCAACAACAGCAGCTAACATGCTCCAAATGGCACCTTATTTATTTATGATGGTAACATGCTAATGTTTTACAGTTGTGTGCAAAGGTTAGGCCTCCCTGTGTTCAGCAAAATTGAGAATCCTCTTATTTTGAAAGGTTTAGGTAATGCAGAAATACTTCCTACATTTGCTAAAAGATAGAAAATGGAGCCATGCTGCTTGAAATCAGCATAAAATACATAGTGAATCGAGTCTGAAAAAAATCTTGGCCTTAGATCAACCCCTCAGAAGGTCCCAGATTGCATCTAATCAGTTTTGGAATTATTAGAGGTCACAGCAGCTAGTTGAGATGATTTTGTGTGTTTCTGGTAATTGCAGAAATCTTGTGTTGCCGTCACCTTTAGCTTCTGCTATGATAAGACGCGACACTAAAGCAAACTTTATGATGAACACACAACTTTTTCACCCCTTAGCAAAAAGTACTCTCTTTAAGTGTACTACAAGTATACTTAGTCTATAATAAAAGTAAGGCACTATACTTGAAGTACACATTTTATCTTTATATTGTAAACTTAAAATGTTCCACTTGAATCTGAAGAAGTATTTATCTATACGGTACTTCCACTACACATATATGATCTAAAGTATACTTTTACTTATACTTATTTCAAGTGTACTTTTTTGCTAAGGGGCTATTAGCTGCAGTTTGACAAAAAAAAGAAATAATAACAAGCAAAACAAAACAATAAACAAGGACAAAATAAAACCTGTACCGTTGAGTGCACATTTGAAACAAAACATTTTCATGCCAGAAGCATTGACAATTATGGCACCACAGAAGAAGAAACAGTGCCAGGTGGAGAACAGAAATGGGGATTTCAAAATAAAATTTGCTTTCTTTCTGTCTAAAGATTCAAAACTTACAATCTGCATTGAATGTACAGGGACCTCTGCTGGCAGAAAAAAGGAGAAGGCAAATTTCATTTCAGTAACATGAATGGGATTTGTGTGAAAACTCAGCTACCAATAAAGTTGACCTTATATTTAAATTCCCTTTGAAACCTAAAGTAGTTAAAATAAAGATTTTTTTGGGGGAACAGCAATTATTGCATTATTGGAGGAGGGGTTCTTTTTCTGTGGAAATTTGTATGCTAACACTAAAAGTAACACTTTTAATTTTGATTATTTACACAGAAAAAAGGAGGTTGACTAACTTTTGTGCTTCTGAAGCAAAAGCTAACGAGTGGTTTCAGTTTCCCCAGCAGGTTTGTGAAATAATCCACAGCAAGAGTTTGATTTTTGAGCAGCATGATTGGATTTTCTCAGTACATATCAGTAACAGCGTCTGAACATTTCATGTTTGATTGCTTAACACTGAAAAAAAAAGAAAAAACACACACACACACACAAGGTTTTCTAAAATCTGAGCACACAAAAGCAAAACTACCCTAGAAAGGGTTGAGATTTTCAGGGTTACGACCACTGACTGCACGAGAACTGGATAGAGTGACCCCCCAGCAGGTGGTCTCACATCCAACGTTCAAAACCTTTGATTGACAGATTTTGTGTAGCCCACTTTTAAGTGGTAGGGGGTGTAGCCTACCAACAAGCTCACTCCCGACTGGTGAGAGCAGTTGCCATAGAAACGATGACTCAGACCAACTCGGACCAATTACTGGTTACTGATGTTGTCTGGCTCCAATATGGCGGCATCCGTACTGTAGAAAACTTCCTTTTGTTGGAGTCAGAAGTCTGACATTTTCTATGGATAACGTCAGACTCACTCTCTCACTCCAGCTCCCATATACAGTCAATGACTCCTACCCTGTGTTTGTTTTTGTGTAGTTGGAGTATGATGTGGGGGTTGGTGGTGTCACATGGAGCTCTTTGTCAGTCCACGTTTCGGTTCCTCCTCACCTTCCTGGCTGTCCTCACAGCCAGAGGAGGTCCAGGCTACGGCTGTGGCCCCGGGCCTTTCATAGCCATGCTGGCTGACACCATGGCTGGGTAACTTCTGTTCCTCCTCATTCTGTCCGGAGCAAAAGGCGAGCTCGACCTGCGGAGCCCCCCCAACGGCCCTAGTATGGGCCCGGGACTCATGGCCCTGCCCCCTGGAGCCCCCGCCACTCCTAGGCGCTTCACCTTGTCCAGCAGGTTGAGGTTATGGACGCTTACACTGACATCCGTCTGGCTCTCACAGTCCCGCCCTCTCTGTCTGCCTCGTGCCCCCCCCGTCACTTCCTTCAGGATGGATCGAGCCGGCTTGGATGCGAGGAAGTTGTCATAAGAGGGGCTTTTGAAGTCGAACCCGCTGGAGGAGGCAGCTGAGATGGCCGGCCGGGTGGGGGAGCTCGGAGGGGTGGGGGGACGCAGAAAGTCAGGGTTGGGTGCTCGGATTGGAGCGACGGAGGTGCTGAGCAGGACTCCTCCACCTCCCTGACTGTGCTCCTGGCTCTGGTGGTACATGGCTGCAGAGATGCCCCTCTCCTGGAGCAGACGAACCAAACCCAGTGAGGTGCTGGTGGTGCGAGTTGCATCTCTGTGTGGACAAAGACAGTTTCTGAAACACTAAGTCGACACCGTTACAGATTCCCAAAGCTCTGTGTAGCGTCTTGCCTGAGGTTTGTTGAGGACTCAGACGGGCGGAGGCTGAGTCTGCGCGGAGTGCAGGGAGTGCCAGTGGGCGTGGCCAACAACGAGCTGGTCATCACACAGGAGGAGGCGGCAGGAGTTGGATTCAGACTACAGCAGTTATAGGAAGAAAATGGTGTTGTTTTTTTAAATAAAAAAATTCTAAAAATTTAATTTTTGTCATTTTTGGGTGGAGTAAACCTGAACAGGTCACCAGTCTGTTGCAGGGCCACGCACACACACACACACACACACACACACACACACACACACACACACACGCAGAAGCACACACTCCAAGGGGCAATTAAGACACACAAATGAACCTAAGTAGAATGTCTGTAGACTGTGGGAGGAAGCCAGACAAAGCCGACACATGCACGTGGAGAACATGCAAACTCCACGCAGGGGCTCAGCTGGAACCAGGACTTTCTCACTGTGAGGTTAGAGTGCTAACCAGCATACCACCATGCAGTCCCAAATTCATGTTGTGTAGCTTCTAATTAGGCAAAGGTTACAGATAAATAAACGCATGGATTACAGATGATTCAGCAGCTGCGGGGCCGCCTTCATACCTGGGCGTGACCTGCGTCTGCTCGTCTGTTGGGTGGAGAATCCGGCAGGTGGTGAAGGTGTAGGTGGAGCTGGTGTGAGGCATACATTTGCCGGGGAAGTATGCAGCTGGAAGTCATGCCAAAGCAGAAGACAAATCAGTTTTTGGTTTCACAAAGCAGCTACAGAACTGACTATTTGTATGTTATCAATGTGGAAATAGTTTTTAAAAAGTCTTTTTTTTTGGTTTGTGAACAAAACTGAATAAGCAGCACATCAGATGATTCTTTGTCATTTGCTGAACCTTTCTGTCAGATGTTTTTATAAAGCTGCAGGGTTTGGTGGATGATGATCCTCGGACTGACGCTCGAGCAGAAAATTCCTAGTCTTTCACATCCGAACGTCAAGACTTTGGACAGACGACCAATCAATTCCTCTGCTTTCAGAAGAATCTGACCGCTTTATCTCTGCAAAGAGCTCAGGTTTGATCCTGCTGCTTCTTTCCTGACCATCAATAAACACGTGCAGCTGGAGGTCCTCCCAGCATCCCATATACTCCCACACAGATGACTCTGTGCTGTCTTTTCTTGACATTTCAGATTTTTTGAAGATTTAAAGCCTGGAAATGGCCTGCATCGTGTGTTCATCTGTAAATTTCTGATCTTACAAATCCTTCTCTTGATGGTTTCATCCCATCTTTTCTTGATGAGCTGCTGTGAGGAGGACGTCCTTTCATCCAACTGTGGTGCTGGACATCCAGACCGTTTCATGCTTCGGTTGCATCGATCGCAGAGATTTTCTGCAGCTTAAAGCAGCATTTTTTATGTGTTCTGAAACCATTTGGGTTAAAGGCAAAACAATTTTAAACTAAACACTTTGATTTGATTTACCACTGTAAAATCGTTTAAAAAGAAGGAATCCTGTCACGGTTTTGTGTTTTTGAGTTAAAAATAATATAAGACAACCATGTTCTAAGAGGCTGTTCTGGAAGTCATTCAGAGCTCTTGTGTCTCTCAGAGCTGTAGTGAAATAAATTCACATGAAACTGCAGAAAAAGCAATTTATAGTTTGCCTGTTTACAATTTTTCTCGCCTGTTTGTGTTTCTGTGCATAAAGAAAAAACTCTGAAACTGACAACTGAAACATTAAGCTAAACGGAGAAAGAAAAAAGATCCATGGAGGCATCGTTTAGGATTAAAGTAAACACTGGTTTTAAATCAGCTAAACTTCCTCTCTGGAGGGTTAAAGAAAAACTGAGAGCAGATTGTTGATGAGCGAGTCCTTTCTCACCCAGTGCATCTGTGTTGCTGAGATGAGGCGACGGCGATGGGGATGCTGGAGAAGGAGGAGCGAGGCGAGGTGGAGGCTGCCCTGAGCTGGTCTCAGTCGGGTCAGAAGAGGGGGGCATGGCTGGAGAGACTGAAGCTGATGAGGTGGGCAGGTTCTGAAAGTACTGCTCTCCGGGTTCGTCCTCCTCCAAGCCGCCCCACGGCTGCACCTGCAGATGACAACCTGAACTTCAGGGTCTGAACCGGCTGGAGCTTTAGCCCGGAAACAGCGGAGGACAGGCTTCACCTGTTCCAGCTCCAGCTCCAGGGGTCTGTAACCTTTGGGAACGACTCCTGGCCTGGCGTCCAGAATCACCCCGAGGTGAGGCTGCGCTAACTGCTGCCAGTGGTGCAGCGTGGCGGACCCTGAAGGACACACACCAAACAGAAGAACAGGAAGACATTTTGAAGCTCACCTGGAACGCGTTTACTTCACACAAAGCTTCTTCTTGGAGGATCGTTTTCCATGGACCCCAACTCCTTATTTCAATTTCATTTTTTTCTTTTTAAAGCAATAGAACTCTCTTTCCTGAAGCATTTTCTGAGAATTTAAATGTCTCTTTACTTTTTAAGAAACCAAACACAAGTTTAATTCATAAAAATCTTCCACTTTAAGACCCAAGCTAAAATTTGAGCTAACCCTCTACACTTGTAGTCAAAGGGTTCCAGTTAAGCAGAATAAACTACTGTGATAATAGAACCCACAAGGTAATGTGGATGCAAGTTTCAGGGAAGAACAGACATGTACCAAATGAAAACTGAAGGAGGAAAACTAAAATAAATGGATGACTGAACTCAAAGATCTCATAAAAATTCAAACTAAAGCAGCCAGAAAAAGTAGAAACCTACAACTTGACAAACGCCTAAAGAATGACTGTTTCAGGGTTAAAATGGGGTTTTGATGAGCACACAAATGTATTTGGTTATGATGACAACAAAGAACCAACAAATGAGACACAAGTCATGAAGAGTAAATAAAAACGTGAAGTAAAAAAAGAAGAAAAGGAGTGAAGTTGAAAAGGTTTTTATTAGTTGGTTACAACATAGCCAGAAAGAAATAATGAAGGGAGATGAAAAAGGGAGAGAAATTTCAATAACAATAAAAAACAACACATTTTTAATGATTTACATTAAAAACCTAAACTTGGTGGATGAGATTGTCTGGTTTTGACGTTGTTTTAAAAAAACAACTTAACGTGTTCCTGTGGCGTTTTTCTGATGATGAAGGACATTTATAAAGAGAATTAAGCTTTAAATTGCATCTCTGAGTATGTATTTTTTCAAACCGATGTAAATCAGGTGCAGACGAAAAAATGCCGTTAGACGAAGAGCTAATTGGGGAGTAGAAAATACTCTGGGGAGGGGAAGGGCAGTGGGGTTGCTCCGCGCTATCAGGCCCGCCCACAACTTGGAGGTAAATTTCTAATAAACTTCTGCCATTCTGTAGAAACTATGTCCTAAAAAATTACACAGTTTTTTTTCACATTTTGGCTAAAGATGGCAAAATCATAATTAAAAGACCACTGGGAACACTTTGACAAAAGATCAAAAGATGATCAGAGGGACTTTCATAGCTACTGAATGTAAGACTAATTACAACCACAAGGGGCGAGCAAAACCCAGCTGTGAACCTGTGGGAGAGCAAACATGGATGCAGTCAAAAAGGTAAACATAGAGGGGAAATGTGAATCACAGCCACTCTCTGGGCTGCGTGTCTTTGCAGTAGCTGCCCGACTTGTTCATGAGAGACCAGAGGGAGTTAAAGAGCATCAGTGAGAGAGGCCGTTCCTTCTTCTCCCTCGCGCTCCTCCTCTTCCTGCTGCCAGCACGGTCTCTGGCCCACCTCCTTCCTCTCTCCCTCTCTATCACAGCCCCGGTCCTCTTGGCCCACCCCCATCCCCTCTCCCCCCCCTCCCCAAGCAGTCGGCAGTGCCGGCTGTCAGGCCTACTCTCCTCGCTGGCCCATCCCCGCTTGCTCCCCTTTTTGGCTGCGACCCCGCGGCGCTGCTCTCCCTCCCAGCTTCTCTCCAGGGTGCGGCTTTTCCCGCTTTCCCCCTCACCTTCAAGCGGCTTCACAATCTGGAGCTTGTCTGGGAGGTAGGGCCCCCGCGAGGCCCACAGGTGGAGGTTCCCCAGGGACATGATGCTGTCGGACGGGGTCAGGACGCTCTCCTGCAGCCCCACCTGTCCTCCTTGCCGCCTCTCTCGCTCCTCCTCAAAGAAGCGCCTCTCGCTCAGGTTGTTCTGGCGGCGCAGAGAGAGGCGGCGCAGGGCTACCCGAAGGTCCTCGGCGCCGCTCGTCTTCTTGTCCAGGTTCTTTGCACTGTTGGCACAAAACCAAAATAATGAGAAGAAGTTCTGCCTCCTCCACGTGACCTTTCCTCTCCCCGTCACCTGTCCTGGTTGGACGCTGTCTCCATGAGGATGCTCTGCGTTCGGTTGTCAAGGGTAACCCCGTCTCCGCTGATGTCCCCGCCGTACACAGAGGAGTGGGGCGTGGAGTGCCCGCTGGACTGGGGCGACGTTCGTGCCGACAGGGACTGGTTTGAGCCTGGGATGCCGGTTGGAGTCTCAGAGCGCTGACGCACCGCCTGGTTTATGTTCTTCACCGTCTCGAAAACGCGCTTCCGATGAATCCTGCGGACACCGAAGGTCAGCTCCTTCTCCACTGGCTCAGGTAGCCAAGCTCTGAAACTGCACTCACTTCTGTTCTTCACACTCCGGGTCCTCAAGGCTCAGCTCCTTCCTCATTGTTCCCTCAATCTCAGCAGCCAGAGAATCCTGCAGCACCAGAGACCCTTTAGAACAAGGAAGACGTGGACAAACTCTTACAAACATGAAAGCTGCACCCCCTAACCATTGGGAACAGCCCCAGAGGGTGATAGCGTCGAGGCGTCCCTGCGGGGTAGCTTCTGTTCCTCAGGTTCTTCAGCTCCTCCTGAGCTTCATGCAGCATCTCGATACACTCCGAGTACTTCTCCTCCAGCTCCTGCAGCTGTTGAATCACACCTGTCAGTGACCAACCTGCGGGGGGGAATCAATCCACAAACACGGCACCTACCTCTGCGGTGAGCTGCCTCTGAGCGTCTTTAGCTGCCAGCAGATGTTGGGAGAGCTCCTCATTTTCCACAGCGTACTGCACAGACGTTTTAGTTTTCAGCGCCAGCTTCTTCAAAAGACACAGGGGAGGAGAGTGCAAGCATACTCACGGATTTGGCCTTTTTCTGCAGATCTACTATCTGAGAGAGGAGGTGCGTTATCTCCTCCTGCTGCCGGGATGCATCCTCAGTTTTACGAGCCAGCTCCTCGGCTATGACGGAGATTTGCAGGCTGGACAGCCCTGGAGGGAAAGGGGATAGTCAGGCTGCGGTGGAAGGGAAAGAAACACTCAAAAACAGGGGTAAGCAGAGACGTGTCACACCGTCACCTGCTCTGCTGCACTTTCACACTGCGCTCTAAAGTCTGTGCAGCATCTCACTCTTACACCGACTACTGAAAAAATCTTGAAGCAGAAAAACACCTAAAGTTCTCGATGAGTAATGTTTCCCTGCCTGTTAATACTTCAACCCTTCATTTCTGTTCCCAAAATAACCCTAAGGAGGAAGTACCAAATGTTGAAGTTCCTAAAAAGTCCACTGGTTAAAGACAAGCAAGCTCTCATCCCTAACTGCCATTTTTGGAAAGTTCTTAAAGTGGGCGAAGCAAATCCTGGTGGGTGTGTCAGTCCCCACAAAATTTTGGATTGTACAGAATCAAATCAAAGACTTTTCTTCTGCTGGAAATGGCTCTGGATTCATCGTTAATGAGCGTCTGTCTGTGAGAAAATTTGCCTTATTTTTGATTGGATAATTTTGAAACTTTCAACCTTTTGACTTCACCTCCTGTTTTTGGTTTTGCTGTATTTTGTGTTTAGTATAGGACCAGTCCATTAATACACGACAAGTTGAAAAGTGCTGTGAGGAAGGGCAGTTTGCAATGTAACCACTGGGTGGCTTAATGCATCAAATGTCAATGGGTTCACATTTACCACCTAATCAAACACAGCCAGGTAAAGTCATCATTGTTTGAGGTCAAAATTGTGGGTAAAAGGGGGCGAAGTCTTCTGAGTGAATTTTTCTTTTAGTAACGCTTCGACACGATCGAACAACCGTCTATCTTCCAGATAAAAAAAGTGAAGTTAGTGAAGATTTTCCCTAAAAAATACCTCATCCCTATTCATTACAGAACAGAGGATGACTTCTCCAAACCTGTAATTTGAAAAAAATAAATTAAAAAAAAGCTGGTAATGCTTTGAAAATAGTTAAAGGGTAAGTTGGGGAGTGTCTTTAAATTGAAGATTAACACTTACCTTTTTTATTTTTGTAGTTATTATTTGTAACTGTTCATACATTACCATAATATTTGGATTTTTGCAGATACATTCATACTTATGTCTGCACTTTAAAGGAAGCTTTTCATTTATGAATTGATTATTCACTTTCCTTTTGGAATGAAATTTACCTTTTACTTTGGTCATTTCTGCCCCATTATTGGTTAATAATATTATAATTTTTTTAATTATATTTTGTTCGTGTTTGATTTCTATTTCATTGTGAGATATGATGTATAGAAAATATTCAATATAAATAGTTAGATTTGATTTCGGTAGATGATTTTATCATATTTCCATGCATGATGAGAAAGAGTGCCCTATAGTTTTTCAACAAGTCTTGTTCTTTTAGTTTTCTGAAAAAAAGTTTACAGATGTTTCAAATCGTATAGAAAATGTTTTACTAGAAAAACCTACGTAGTTCTTTGACACAGTCGCTGACGAGCTGCTGCTCTTTCTCCTCATACGTTTCCGTCTCAGTCTTCAGGTGGTTGGCCTGCATACAGAGTCAAAGTCAACATTTCCCCTCAACTCCGTGGAAACCAGGATGTGACGGGGGAGAGTCACCTCAGAGCGCAGCGACAGGTTCTCCTCTTCCAAGTCCTTCAGCTGCCTCTGCAGGGTGTTGCTCACAAAGCCGCCTGAGGCAGTTTCTGCTTTGATCTTCTTATCTCTAAAGGGCACCAACAAAATAAAAGGACTCACAGACTGACCTCCACGCTCGTATGATGCTTCCCTTTTAAAAAGAAGGTCATTAAGCTGACGTGGGGGAGCTGCTGGACTCGTCCTCACTCTCCTCCACCGCGTTGGTGTAAAACTGCAGCAGCTCATCCTTCAGGTTCAGCTCGTGGTGAAGCTGGGCCACCTGGAGGAGCACAGGTACAGTTTACCACACGGAACAAGCTTCGACAGTTGGTTTTTTGGCATTCGGGCTACTTTTGAGACGAGACAAATTATGAAAAGCAGATTGAATATGATTAAAAATTCCTCTGTCATCAACAGCTTGTTGAATTGGACTTGTGGGTTAGTAGTTGTCATGTCAACAACGCCAAATC
The DNA here is from genome assembly GCF_053564925.1 of Oryzias latipes. Taxonomy (NCBI): domain Eukaryota; kingdom Metazoa; phylum Chordata; class Actinopteri; order Beloniformes; family Adrianichthyidae; genus Oryzias; species Oryzias latipes. Next base: position 15,298,732 of record NC_136247.1, on the reverse strand, counting down.
GTACAGTGTGCCAAACTTTCTATGTGAGTTCTATTTGAGGTTCTTTGTGAGCGACTGACCGCGGGCCAGTCGACAAAAACAAGCACGCTCTGATACCTTTTTTCAACATATTTTTGCTAATCCTTGTGTTTTTTTAATGATATATTTTCTTTAATGCAAGAAATAATAATATAAATATAATATGATATAAACGGACCAATCAGATGCCTGAATAAAAGCAGGTGGCCTCGTGTAAAACATTCAAAACGTTTGATTGACAGATTCTCTTGAGCCCATTTTCAAGTGGTAGGGGTGTGGCCCTCCAAAAAGCTCACTCCTGATTGGTGAGAGTGGTTGCCATAGAAACAATGATTCAGAATCAATTACAGTCTGGCTCCAACATGGCGGCGCCTGTATTTAAAAGAACATGGTGACTGAATTGACCTCATTTGGTTAGAGATGATGTCACACTTACTCCAGTTCTCATATATAGCCAATGGCACCATATTTTTACTTTTTTTGTTTATTTATTTGTGATCTACTTCCCACATGTCCTCAGGATCGACTACTCAATTGCAATTGATGTATCGGGCATCCCCGATCTACGCTGTGTGTGAAGTCAGACCTCCTCTGTGATTTGTCCCACTTGTTCCTCCAGGTAGTCATTCTGTTCGGTCAGAGTTCGATTCTTCTTGAGAAGCGACTGACCGATCTTTGCAGCCAGCTCCAGATCTCGTTCTTTCTACGGTGGAAAAGAAGAACTTTGGTGGACATTTCAGATCCTTTACGACGAAGAAACTCACAGAAGACACAGGAGAACGTCTCACCTCCTCCAACAAACGTGTGACAGCGTCGATGTCATTGTAGGTCTTCGTCATCTGGCCCACCCTGTCCGCACATAGCACTGTGGAAACACAGAACACGGCGAGTGTGAGGTGATGCCACGCCTCCTCCAGCTGTGATGTAACGGTGAAAAGGCTGTTTTCCATGGCGCACACCAAATTGGTGTGATGCCCCCGAGGGGTCGACCATTATTGACCTGCGAGCTTTGATCAATAAAGTGTTGGGTGTGCTGAAAAATCACTGTTATTTTATTAAAGTGACAGCAGCTTGTTTTATAAATAAAGATGATTTGATTGAATCAGGTCCAAGTCAAGGTTAAGATTAAGATTTAAGGTTATTCTGTGCAAATTCAGGCTAAAACTAATCCCATGCAGGACACTTTTCACAGAGCAGAGGTCTGAACTTTAACCAATGTGTCGATAAGGAAAAGACAATTTACCGCTCTTGTCTTCATGGCAGAACCAGTCCTCCAGCTCACGCTTGTCCCTCACCACCACCTTTACCCGGCTCTCACCGTCCATTCTACTGTCTTGCCTCACAACACTAAACGGTTCACCTTCTATTTGATCCACACAGACTGAACAAACTCCGCCCACATGGGCACTTCAGCCAATATGAGTTAGGCAAGCACGGGGGGGGGAGGGGGGGGCAAACGGTTTGAATTCATTAATGATCTATGTTTGATGGTCAACCTGACAGAACTGGACAGAGACTGGAACAAGAGTCTGCTGCAAACGCAGAAGTCCTGCTTTTAGATGAACTAAGAACGCCAACAAACTGTTCAACCAACACCTCAAGGAGATGAGATCCAACTTTCCCTTTAGCAGGATTTAGTTCAAGAAGCAGGTCAACCATTAAAGATATAAACAAAACTATTTTTCTACTTGATTTGACCAGACTTACTTATTTACAACCTATGTTCAAGATTTTTTGATTAAAATTGCAATTTTTAAACCATCTGTTTTGATTTTAGTGAAACTCAAACATGTCTATTTTTAGGGTAAAGGCACTGAGACAAAAGAGGTGGAGAAATCCAACCACTGACTGTATAGAGAACTGTACTGAGTGACTCCTCTCCCCTGGTGTTCCAAACAGGAAGTAACTGTTGGTTCCAGGAAGCCAAAATCTCATTGACCTCTATAGAGAAATAAACAGCTATTACTCAGTCATTTTATTGGTCAGAATAAACACTTTCTCTGGTAGCTTTTTTTAATATAGTCTAGTTAATCCTCAATTTTTATGCAATGTTTTTCTGCAGTGCAAGTCACTGAAGTTGTAAACTGACCAATCAGGTGTCTCAATAAAAGGGTGTGGTCTCAAGTTGAACATTTGAAACTTTTGATTTTGTGTAGCCCGCTTTCAGGTGGAAAGGGTGTGGACTCCCAACAACCGGCGAGAGTGGTTGCCGTAGAAACATGAACTCAGACCGACTTGTACCAATCACTGCTTACTGACGTCATCTGGTTCCAACATGGGAGCGTCTGTATTGCGGGTGTAAGAAAATGGACTTCATTGGGTTTGAGCCAGAAGTTAAGCATTTTCTACGGGAGATGTCGCACTCACTCAGTCCAGTTCTCTAATACAGTCAGTGATTCCAACAGAACTTCAAAATTTACTTTGCCCTGCCCACTTGCCATTTTAAGAACACAGCTGAGGTGGGCAGAGGAAACTCCAGTCAATATGCCCCTCCCCCTCAGGCTTCATTTTCAGTCCCATTGTCGCTGTGCCAACAGTTGGTCTGAATCTAAGATCCACCTTAATGTCCACAGGCTTCAACATTTTCTGATAAGTTCTGACTTGACAGCTTAAGGAGTAATTAAAGTTATATTTGACCGTTTTATCTGTTTTTTTGATCAAATGTTCTTGAAGCAAACCTTCATTCCGGAAATGTCTGCCCTCATCATCTCAGCAGGTTCTGGAAAATCTCTCATCTTCAAACTCAGAATTTAAATCCTGAAGTTTAAGCTCAGCTTTGAAACAGTTTTACATTCAACAGTTCGATACATTTAATCAAATGTAGAGAATTTTGCCATTTTATTTTCTGTCAGATTCATTTTCTACAGAAGTCTTTCCAGATAAATTGTTGATATTTTGATTTTTATTCACTTAAACTTCCATTTAAGACAATAGTCATTTATTAGTAAAGTGCTTTTGCTGAAATGTTTGAAGCCACCTGATCAAGGAAAACATTTAACAATAAATTAAATTGTTGGTCTTAAATTATAATCACATTGAAACGTCACTAGTACTCCGCTTGTTATCAGGCTGTTTCCATTTTTCTGTTTATGACAGTAACTTTCAGCCAAAGGGAAAAAAAAGAAACCCGCAGACTCCTTTAGGATGGACTTTAACCCAAACATGACAGAGATAACATGAGGTTTGTACGTCTAAGGTCATTTAGTGATCATAAACTTTTTACATTTATCTATCAGGGAGCTGATGATCAATTATTTCTATTATTCTTGGAACTAAAGATCAATAATGGACTCACATAATCTCTCCATGAAGTGATCAATTAACTTTGGGCCCTCAGGCAGTACTGGTCATGACTCCTGACCAGGAGTCCTAACGCGTCATGACTGCAGATTAAACCTCAGCTGAAACTCTGGAGAATCTTTCCATCTATCTACTAAACCTGTTTTTTTCCAGTTCAGGCTCACATGGATGCTGGAGCCTATCCAGCTACTGTCAGGCAAAGCTGGGGCACATCTCACTTGTCCATCACCGAAACAAGCAACCACACACGCACAGTCACACCTAAGGACAACTGAGAACCACCAATTAACCTGTGAGGCATGTTTTTGGACTGTGGGAAGAAACCGGAGAAAACCCACAACTGCACACAGAATGATCCCAGCCAGGATTCAAACCAGAGCCTTCTCGCTGTGAGAACTAACCACTACACCACCTTCAGAGATCCTCCATCACAACACTGCACCAGTAGTGTGGAGCTGCAGCTTTTCCCCGCAGCGTGCATGCCGTTACACTGCAGGACCAACCCAAACTCACCAAAAAAGGCCTCTCTCGTCTTTTTAAGTGGAAGAACTTGCACAATTGGTGGCTGACTAAATACTCTTTTGCCCCACTATATTATACACTGTTCAGCATTCGCACTCTTAGAAGCTGGCCTGCACTTTCTACACACTGGGCACTTTTCTTCACAAAAGGGTTTGTGGTTCAAATCTCAGCAGAGATCTTTGTCCATTTAATCGCTTTCATTTGGAAACAGCTTTAAATGTAATGAAACTATTGACTGTATTAAGAAAACCTAAAAAGATACAAAGTAAACTGAGCAACCGCTGGACTTAGTCATGTGACTGTCAGGAGTGTGTACGACACCACCTGATCACTGACCAACTTGGAGTCTGACTCAGAAGCAGAGTCATTGTTGACATTTTATGTTCCTCTTTTATCAGCCACGGTTGTGTTTTTTCACATATCTTCCGTCTTCGTCAGATTCCAGGTGTCAGTTATCAAAACAGACACAATAGTTGCCATTTCAGTGTGGAGTTGATGACTTCGGTCTGAATGTGTACAGGTTCATTTTGCAGTGGGTGATACATTTTTTTTATTTTTCATAACATTTTGAACTGAAATACTTTCTGTGAGAGAGACAGCAGTCGTTCCTCAAACCCAAAGGGTATACCAGGTAGCAGTGGATGCAGTTTAATGTTCCCAGACAGAAACGTAACTGAATGTTTTTTCTGTTGACTTGAGCTCATGGTTGACATGTCTGTGGACAAAACTATTTCAAAGCTAGATTCCTCATAATACGATACGTATCCCGATATTGTACCGGAACACATTTTCTATCTATTTTTTTAAAGTATGACCTAGAAAAAACTCTACCTGAATTTCAATAAGTCGTCCGCTTTAATAAAATTGTAAAATTTCATATATTTAATAATCACAATGTTAAGCACTGCAACTGTATTTTAATATATATATAATTATAATATATGTAATGTTAATAATATAAATATAATTATATATACCTGATATATATGATATGTATACTGTTTTACAGCATTTTGGTTGATGCTATGTGCATTAGCTGCTGTGCAGCTGCAATGCTTCACTCGTTCTTATCTGAGCTGCTCCGCGTCTGCTCTACTGCCAATTAGCGGTCGAGGGTTTAAGTGAAAAACAAGAGTCAGACGCTGAAGGACGCTCATAAGTAATTAAATAAATATCATTCTGACAGCATTTTGAATCAATACAAATATCGTCAAATGTACTATTGCGATATTTCGCTGAAACAATTTTTTTCTTACACCCCTACTAACCACTACACCACCATGTGGCTTGAACCACCAAACCATGTATTTAGTAGAAACAATTCATTTATTAAAACATAGAATTTTCCTGACTTCTTGTCTTATTTTGTGAAGCTCGATCTTTAGCATCTGCAGCAATTGATCAAGAAGCGTAACCTGGATCCATCTGTGTTGCCAATTTAAGGCCTATTTCCAAACTCCCTTTCCTCTCAAAGATTCTGGAAAAAATTGTCGGTGTCCCATTGAAGGATTTTCTAAATGAAAATGGCAACCTTGAGGTTTTCCAGTCTGGCTTCAAATCCCTACACAGCACCGAGTCAGCTCTGCTCAGGGTGTTTAACGACCTCCTCTTAGCTACAGATGCTGGGGACCATGTGGTTCTGGTGCTACTGGATCTTCGACACACTAGATCACAACATCTTGATCTCCTGATTACAGCAACTGGTAGACATCTGTGGCACTGCTCTGAAGTGGTTTAGGTCATATTTAAAAGATAGAACATTTTGTGTAAACCTTAATAATGTTCAGTCTTCCCCTGCTCCTCTACTGTACGGGATCCCGCAGGGTTCAGTCCTTGGGCCTCTGCTCTTCTCCCTTTACTTGTTCCCCGTGGGTTCCATTATTAGAAAGCACAATAACCAAGAAGGATGCCTACTCCATCAGCAAATTGAGTGCTTGGAGGAACTGAAAACCTGGATGTCTCTTAACTTTCTCCACTTCAATGAGGAAAGGACAGAGGTGATTGTCTTCAGTCCCAGTGGCAACAGTGGGTCACACCCTATAGCTCTGGGCTCTCTCACTCAATTGGTTAAATCTACTGTCACAAACTTAGGAGTGAAGATGGACAATGGCTTTAATTTGGACAAGCTGATGAGCTCAGTGGTGAGACCCAGCTTCTTTCAGTAAAGGCAGCTGGCTAAAGTCAAATCGTTCTTATCAAGAAAGTACTTTGAGACAGTAATCCACGCTTTTGTTACAACTCGGCTAGATTACTGTAACTCTCTTAACTTTGGTGTCCCTCACTCATCCTTGTCCCGTCTCCAGCTGATGCAGAACGCTGCTGCACGCTTGTTATCTGGAACGTGGAAGAGAGACCTTATTACACCAGTTATGGCTTCTTTACACCTGCTGCCTGTCCATTTTAGAGTCTGTTTTAAAATTATTTTATTTATTTTTAAATCTTTAAATGGTCTGGCTCCGCCCTACCTCTCTGGGCCGCTACAGCTGCATTCCCCTTCCCGCTCGCTTAGGTCAGCTGACCAGCTGCTCCCAGATGTGCCAAGGGCATGGCGGAAACTCAGAGGGGACAGAGCATTTGCCGTTGCTGGCCCCAACTTGTGGAATGCACTGCCTATGCAGGTTGGGCTGGACCGTTCACTGAATGATTTTAAATCCAAGTTAAAAACTCACTTTTTCTACCTGGCTTTTGACTCAAGGTGAGTTGATGTTTTTATTTATTTTATTGATTTTATGCTGTTTGTTTTAGATTGTTGTTTTGTTTTTTATCCTGTGTTGTTAAGCACTTTGGTCAGCCTCTGCTGTTTTAAAAACGCCTTATAAATAAAGTTGACTTGACTTGACTTGACTCATGTGTTGACATCACTTCCTGTCTTTCCCTGAGTTCCATAAACAGCCAAACTGTTGGCTTAGGTTAATATTCTTCCATATTTCGTCTGTTTTGCTTCTGTTCTGTTGGTTTCTTTGTTTCCAAAGAACTTTATCTTCAGTTCGCTGAATCTTCCTAGATGCCCCTCTAATGTTACTTCATAAGTAGTTATTTTTTAATTATCAGTTATTTTCTGTATACTGCACGGCACCTTTAACGGCAATAGCTTCAGCTGAAAAAAAATCCCTGAGTATATTAAAAAAAGAGCAACCTAAGAGCGCCTCCCTGCTCTCTGGCTCTGGGGGCCTTGCGGCGGTCCTGCTGGCCCTGGCCTGGGTGGCGGTCTTGGTCGCCCGGGGGGCGGTTGTTCCCTGCCTGTTCCCGTGTGGCGTTGGGGGAATTCCGGCTGCCGCTGCTGCTGCGGCGGGGGTATGGGTGTGGGGGTGGCTGGGCGCTCCTCCTCCTTCTTTTCACATTCCACCATCCATTTTAGAAGAACATAAACACTCACCTGAGCACAGGTGTTAGCTCACCTTTGCACTAATAGTTTGCATGATTGAATGAATGAAAGATTTCACACTAGTTGGTTTAAAGGCATAGGTATGCGTTCGTGAACACTATCTGTTTTGTGTACATGTTGACATGTGGACATTTTTGCGGCTAGCAGGTGTGTTGATAATATTTGAGTGTGTGTGAACAGGTCCCGCCCTTTTTGTACTACATTTGAACCGTACCGTAACGATAAACAACCAGTAAACCTGTCTGCTCTATGCTGCTTCATGGTCTTACCCCCCTTCCCCTCCTATTATCACCCTCCTACCCCCCCCTCTCTCTAACGTCCCTCTCTCTTCTTCCCCTCTTTCCTTTTCCGTCCGGTCCAACACCAAAGATTTTCAAACACGATTGAAATTAATAAAGTTTGGCCTCAATTACAAAAGGGGTTTATTCAGACATACCTTTGGTTTGTCTGAAGATGAATAACCCCTCTTGTTAAAATAAAATATGTCCAACACAAGAGGCCCTCAGCTCTCATCTGTTTGCCTAGCTGTTGGACAGGACAAGTTAAAAAAAAAAAAAAAAAAAAAAAAAAAAAAAAAGAGCAACTGAAGAGCAAGAACACCACGTGATAAAAACTGACAGCATGTTCTTGACACGCTTAAGGTGCTTCTGTGCAGCTCGGCTTTTTCCTTCCCGAATGCAAAGTTTTGAACTTACGGAAGTATTTGAGAGTCTCCTCGATCTGCTCTGAGGTCAGTTCCAAGCTGGCATCCGATGCGACCAGAGGAGTGTGCAGCCAGTCATCGTTGTCATAGCCATAGACGGTGTCGGCCCGGAGCCGGTACACCGGCAGCTGCTCCTCCAGAAGACTGATGATCTCAAACTCCGGCAGATCGGTGCTGTTGCACACATCTGGACAAACACAGAAGAAAATGATTTGTTTGCAATAATGTAAATCATTTCTTGCTTTATTACAATGTATAACATTTAAATCCTTTTTAAAGCGATGTCTGCATCTTTGCCTGTCAAAATGACGAATTATTTTAATTTTACATGTAAAAATGCACCTGAAAACATTCAAAGTAAAGATTTTTGCTGTTTGGTGATACACTTTTTACAAAATATTTTGTATGGCTAAAAAAGTCTGTATAACTCAAACTCTTTTAAATAAAGTTTTTGTTTGAATGAACACAGTTAATTCTTCTGTTAACCTCTGTTTGGTGCTTTATGTCAGATCGATTTATGTTTGTTAAGTTTAAGGCTTTTTCTGAAGTTTCTTCGCATAAACCTCTTCCTGGATTCTTCCTAGGCTCTCCATTGGAATCAAATCTGCTTTGACTCCACGTTCACTCTGTTATGACCTGTTTTTTCCCATATCTGTCTCTATGGACCGATATTGTCACAGTTTTGAAATTGTTTTGCATCAAAGGTCCTGTCCATCTGTCCACTCTGAAACCATGATACTACCACCGTCATGCTTCAAAGAAGTGATGAGGCTCTCATATGCAAGATTTCAACCCAGTCTTCACAAAAATATGTTCAGAGTTCGTCTTTTAGTCGATCTTTTAGTCGATCAGTCAACAACTTTTTTGTCAAGAACACCAACATTGTTGAGCGTTAGCTTGATGGAGAACTCTGGATGCAAACCTGAACCATAATAATGGTTTGAAAAACATCTGACTGAATGATAAACGCTCACTCTAAACACCTAAAGGTCTTTTTTTATAAAGGTATGTTGAAAATCTAATTTCCCTAATAAAACATACCGTATTTTTCAGAGTACAAGTCGCAGTTTTTGCACAGTTTAGGTGATGGTGTGACAATGTGAGATTTTGTTTTTAATAAATATAAATAACCACTAGAGGGCGCTGTAAATGTGTGCATCAGTTTTTGCAACTGACAGCAACTCAGAAGAAGAATCGCCACTCTGTCTTGTGTTGGGCTTGATGGAAATGTTCAAAGCCGATACACAGGATGAAGAATTCAACAGATTTAGCATTTTTAAGTATAATCATTATCATCATCATTAATAATTTATTGAAAGGTCTGTTTTTGTCTTTTGTTAAAGAATCTTCAACCAAAAGTACGTCTTTATTTTCAGTAAAGTACGGTAGGAAGCTTTATTATCTTCATCCTTTTACCTGTGATTGTTTCGGCGTCCCGGCAGGGGGGCGGCGCCCGGTTTACTTCAGGCTGTAAGCACTCCCCCTCGCTCACATACTGCTCCTCCTCAGTGAAGCGATGGCTGGGGTCTGGGTTGGGGTCCAGGTCTGGGGTGGGGGGAGGGGAGGTGGCTGGGGAAGCCAGCTTGGCTCACCTGTCACAGGTGGAGGGAGGCAGGGGCCATGGGCCGCTGGAGCTCCTACCGGCTCAGTCACGCAGACAGTAAATCAGCAAACCTCTTGGGGGTGGGGGCTGACTTCTTAACAAAGTGATTTGTTTGAAGTCAAAGTCCACAGCGATCGATGCGTTTCCCCGCAGAGACTTCCAGCCTGCTGCAGCTCCTGGTGTAGCTGCTGCAGATCTGCCAGGACAACCCTTCAGTCTGAGGTGGAAGGACAATAAAAACAGAGCTGTGGTCACATGATGCAGGCATGAATACCTTTCACACAAACCATCTTACACTTCCAATCACCAAAAACGACCTGGCACAGCCCCAGGGGTGCAGTACGGCAAGTCAATTCTTTTGACAAAAAGGACAACGTTCAGCTTTTCAGGACAAATCGGTCCAAGCTGTTTGCTTAAAACAGGGGTCCCCAAACTTTTTCCAGTGGGGGCCACTTGACGTTTCCATTCGCTGATTGGGAGCCAGGGTCAGTTAAAAAACAGAAAAAGTGAGACGATCGCAGGGGTGTCTAAACATGTATTGTTTTCCAGAAAGCCAGAAAGATAACCACATATAAATAACCCAATCTGATATCAAATAATCCTCTCTGGATGTTTCACATAAAAAGTCAGGAAATACAGTATATAGGAACACAGTCTGCTGAGCTAACAGTCCACATTTTAGCTTTGAGAGTTTGATTACTTACATTTTCCCTCGCAAGCTATGATATTTATCTTTGTGACGGGATTCATAATGTCAGTGTAGATTGTATTCTTTGAATATCGCCACCGTCTATTGGCAGATGAGACAAACAACCTGTTCTGTATGTTGGGCAAAAAAATTCTTGTTTGTCCAAAATACTCTGCATTCTGAATCATTTTTTCTCTTCCCTAAACTTTTTCTTAATTTTCTCTGGCCTCACAGCTAAAAGGCTCAGCTGAGGGACCTGAACCAGAACATCAATGGGGGACCTTTCTGTGTGGAGTTTGCATGTTCTCCCCATGAATGACTGGGTTTTCTCTAGGGACACTGGCTTCCTCCCACTGTCAAAAAACATGCATCATAGGTTAATTGGTTACTCTAAATTTTTATTTTTTATTTCTAAAATTATTTTTCATTTTTGTTTTTTAGATGTTGGTTTTCGGTGCACAGTCCAGTTTTCGTATACAGTCAATGCACCAAACATCATGATCACATGATTCCAGTGACTTCCTGTTTATGTTGGGATTCAGTTAGCAGTCTCAAGAAGAGCAAGAAAGGTGCTTCAGTTTATTCATGACGACAAATGAAAATGTGGGGGAAATATCTCCAAACATTTCTATACTTCACCATTTAGATGTGAGGACAGTTTACTTGTGATAAACTGTTGTGTTAAATTTATGTTCATGTTGCTAATATTTATCATTTTAAAGTCATAATGTGTTTTTGCTGCTGTTTGAATTTATTTATCGTTTTTAATTTGAGCTTAATAAATAAATAAAACAATTTAAAAAGTTTGTCTTTTTTGCTGACATAAAATGACAACATATGATGTCATGTGATTTAATATCATATGATATTATATGATGTCATATGATTTAATATCATATGATATTATATGATGTCATATAATGTAATTGATACATCATATGACAACATATGATGTCATATGATGTCATATGATGCAACATCATCATGAAGTCGTTGTTAAAAGTTCAGATATAGGACCCAAAACTTCACACTCAGATCCATTTTTGCACACAGGTTTCGCTGATCACAAAGAACCAAAGACCAGGTCCTCTTTTTAAGAAGTGCCTTTGGTTACAAAGAATCTTTGTTGTCAAACTCTTATTAGAAATCTTAATTAATTGTACCATGGAATCACAAACACGCCGTTCCGTCCGAAAAACCCGAAAGACTATCAAACTCAGCAATTTTGAATCTGTTGTGGAGAAGGAGCCCACTTCTGAGTTTAACACTTTCATGGACTGGGATGACACAGACGAAGACTATGATGACTCTCCCCTTTCCTATAGTGATGAGGAATTTCCTGATATGCCAGAAACTCCTCATTATGATTGTTCTCTCCTTTCTAAAAGTGACGATGAGGAATTTCCTGAGACTCCAGAAACTCCTCAACCAAAAAGACAGCAGGATTGGGGAAAACCCATGCCTAAAATCTGCCCGGAAAACCAAACCTTAGGTTTAAAACCCTTAAGTTTTGCTCCAACCTTCTCCTTTCGCCCAGCTTCACTGTTTCCTGTGAAGCCGGTCTCTGTCCCTAAATCAACTCAGCCGGAGGAAGTCAAACTTTTGGGAAAGGAAAAACAAAGTGCAACTGCTTTGGATAAGCTAACTTCAACCTCTAAGCCAACCTCAGTGGTCAATGCAGAGGCACTGCAAGAGATCACTGCTCTGAAAGATGAAGTAGGGCATCTGAAGGAGCTTCTCCAGCAGAAAGATCAGATGCTAGCAGATGCTGCTCTGAAAACTAAACACCTTGAAGAACAGATGAGCCACCTGACAGAAAAAAGGCAGCAATTGGAGGAAGAAAAGTCCTCTTTCTTAAAAGAAATTGCTCAGCTAAAGACAGCTCAGGAGGACAGGGAGACAGAGGTAACCAATTCTAAAAGAGTCTCCAAGAAAAAGATCGTCCAACTACTCCGTGAGATGGAGGACCTAAAAATGCAGCACCAGCAGGAACATTTGGACCTCAAGAGCAAACTGGACATGGAGAAAGAGCGTCTTCTAAATGACCATCAGCTGGCGTTAACTGTAGCACAAAATCAGCTGGCAAAAGAAAGAGAAGAATGGCAGAGTAGAAACACCGCCCTCATGCAGGACATGGCTGCATTGAGAAGAAAGTATGAGGAGGATAGCTCTGCATGTTACCAAAAGGAAAAGACCTTCTTGGAATTGCTCTCCCAAATTGACGAGGGCATAGACAAATTAAAAAAAAACATCAGAGAAAAAGATGTGATCATAAGCAATACTGAAAGGGTCTCCAAGAAAAGCATCGTCCAGCTACAAAATCAGATGGCAGGCCTAAAAATGCAGCAACAGCAGGAACATTTGGAGCTCACCAGAAAATTTGAAAGGGAGAAAGAGCGTCTTCTATATAACCATCAGCTGGTGTTAACAGTAGCACAAAATCAGCTGACTAAAGAAAGAGAAGAGTGGCAGAGTAGAAACACCTCCCTCATGCAGGACATGGCTGCATTGAGAAGAAAGTATGAGGAGGACAGCTCTGCATGTTACCAAAAGGAAAAGACCTTTATGGAATTGCTCTCACATATTGATGAGGGCATAGACAAATTAAAAGAAACCATCAGAGAAAAAGATGCGATCATAAACAATTCTGAAGTCATCTTGAGGAAAAAGCTGGAGCAAGAAGACGAACGGCTTGAGGTGGTAAAAAAGGCCTATCGCAAGAAGAATTTTGACCTCGGCTTGAAATTACACCAAATGGAAGAAGCGCTTCAACAAGAGAGGGTCAAAACAAATCAAGCCAAACTCAGCTTTGACCTGGAGGTAGAAGAGTCCACCAAATTAAAAGCTGCTTTGGCCCAAGTCCAGAAAGAATTGGAAGGCCAGAAGCATCTGGAAAGAGAAAGACAACAACTGGAAGAAGAAAAGTCCACCCTTTCACAGCAGATCACTCACCTACAGGTTGTTGTCAAGGACAACGAGACCCTCATCAGTGAAAGCCAAGAGGCTTTGATGGTCCAACTACAGCAGCAGGTGGATGAGCTGAAAGAGAAGCCTCCAAAGAAAAGTGCTGGTCGGAGGTTCCTGAACCTGTTTAGAAAGTCTAGAAAAAAAGACTAAGTGGACCCCCGACCACACTGGAGAGAAAGTTTCCTCCTCCTCCTGTTTCCACCAAGCCCCCCACAACCCACACACACACCAAGTCCCCCCACAACCCACACACACACACACCAAGTCGCCCCACAATCCTCACACACACACCAAGCCCCCCACACAACCATCACACACTTCAAGCTCCCACACACACACCAAAGCCCCAACAACCCTTATACACCACCAGGCCTCATACAACCCCATCCCCAATACACACACACCAAATGTGTGTGTATTAAAGAGTTAAACATTTAATTGTTAGTTTGGTGACAGGAACTCGTGTGGCTTTTTTTTCTTTTTCTATTTTAAATGTGTATCTTGTAAATATGTGTCTTCAATTCAATTTTTTTCTATTGCATAACTTTCCACAACACCCCTTTAATTAAATAAAAAGATAATATTTTAGTGACAGCACTGTTGTATTTATCTTGAGGTCAGGCAACAGTGTTGTGGAAAGTTACCCCCCCCCCCCCCTTAATGCCTGACACTTGAGTCTAAAACAGGGTTTTCTCCAGGTGCTCTGGTTTCTCCCTCTGTCCAAAAAACCCCCAAACTCTAGTCCCCTAATACTTAAAATAAATAAATAATAACATAAAATGTATAAAATAGCAAACAAACTTTTTTTTAAACTACAGGGTTTTCTCCAGGTGCTCTGGTTTCTCCCACTGTCCAAAAAAATCCCCCAAACTCTAGTCCCCTAATACTTAGAATAAATAAATTATAACATAAAATGTATAAAATAGCAAATAAAAATGTTTTTTTTTAAACTATAGGGTTTTCTCCAGGTGCTCTGGTTTCTCCCTCTGTCCAAAAAACCCCCCCAAACTCTAGTCCCCTAATACTTAGAATAAATAAATTATAACATAAAATGTATAAAATAGCAAATAAAAATGTTTTTTTTTAAACTATAGGGTTTTCTCCAGGTGCTCTGGTTTCTCCCTCTGTCCAAAAAACCCCCCCAAACTCTAGTCCCCTAATACTTAAAATAAATAAATAATAACATAAAATGTATAAAATAGCAAACAAACTTTTTTTTTAAACTACAGAGTTTTCTTCGGGTGCTCTGGTTTCTCCCTCTGTCCAAAAAAATCCCCCAAACTCTAGTCCCCTAATACTTAGAATAAATAAATAATAACATAAAATGTATAAAATAGCAAATAAAAATGTTTTTTTTAAACTACAGGGTTTTCTCCAGGTGCTCTGGTTTCTCCCTCTGTCCAAAAATATCCCCCAAACTCTAGTCCCATAATTCTTAGATTAAATAAATAATAAAGATAAATAAAATAAAAATAAATAGCAAATAAAACAGTTTTTTACTACAAGGTTTTCTCCAGGTGCTCTGGTTTCTCCCTCTGTCCAAAAAACGCCCTAAACTCTAGTCCCCTAATACTTAGAATAAAGAAATAAATAAAATAAATAAAACAAATAAAACTGTCAGAAAAAAAATCCCCCAAATTCTATAACCCCTAATTCCTAAAAGTAATATTAGAAAGCAATAAAACAATCAAAAAAATTCCCCCTCCTTGAATTGCCACCTTATCGTGGTGGAGGGGTTTGCGTGCCCAAGAAATTCCCCATTTAATAGCCCCTGCCTGGGTCTATTGATGCCAAGGGATGGGCCAGACTAAGAGCAATTCACACAAAGAAAGAACAAGAGATTAAGACATTATCAAGGTTGAAGTTTACTCTGTCTAAAGAGTTACCAAAGCCTTACACTAAAAAAAAACCTCATTGAGCCCCTACAATATCTCAAGGCTGAAGTAGACTATGGCGTTTCATGGCTGCCATCAATTCAACGAGCGCAAAGATAAACTGAGCGAGTGCATTCATGAACTGAGTGAGTGAACCTTACAACTGCCCGAACACAATGCTAACCGAGTGACCCCGCCTTTATACGACTGCATGGTTGCAATCTTAACTGCGCAATCGCTCGGTTTGGGAGCAGTGATCAGGGGGTGTGTTTGTCACTTGGGGGCGGTAACTTTTCTGGTTGATCTGACTGGCCAAAATCTGTAGGTCAAATCCGGGGAAGCAGTGGGGCGGGACTTTTGATTTTTAGAGGCTTTAATAGAAAAAAACGGCAGATGTAACGTTGATTAAAATGTTAACGAACGGCCAAGAACAAGGTAAGAAAGTGCAGTGGGTTTTTTTGTGCTGTAAGTTTTTCTCATGTGAAAAATCACTCTATTAGGTAAATTTATATGTAACCTCTATACTACATGGGTGAGATGCTGCTCCATTGTTAGCGTTTGGTAACTATATGCTAATACATACTTCCTGTATTTGGAGTTGTGTAGTAGCTCTGTCTCTGGCTAACTATAAAGTGTACATGTACATTTACCTAATAAAGGGATTTTTCACATGAGAAAAACTTAGTGCACATAAAACCCGCTGCACTTTCTTACCTTGTTCTTCGCCATTCGTTAATGTTTTAATCTATGTTACATCTGCCGATTTTTTTCTATTACAGCCCCTAAAAAATTAAAGCGCAGTCGATACAAAAACATTTTAGGATCACGACAATTAAAAAAAAAAAAAAATACAAATGTTAAAAGGCAGTATTGAACAAAACAAAATTTCAGAAAACCAAAACTTGAAAAAAAAAAATGAAAAAAAAAAATCAGAAAACAGAATTAAAATTGATTGAAATATTAAAAATAAAAACATTTCAGGAACCAAAATGAAATGACAAAAATGAAAAACAATTCAGGAACAGGAAGAAGTAGGTACTATGGGACAACGCTGATTGGATGATGACGTTTGTCCATCATTTGAACTGAAAGTTATTTTACATAAATGAAGCTATGCTGGATATTATCATCCAAACAACAATGTCCCATAATAATCCACGTATTTCCCATTTAAATATTAAATCAAAAATGGAGCAAATGGATAATGAACGTTTAAATTCCTTTTTTAATATTATGTCTGAAGCAGAAGGTTAACCCAGAAGTAGTTTGGTTGACGTCATTTCTGCAGGTAAACAATAAAAAGGGAAAGGACGAAAGGATAAAATGTTAACTTAAACTTTAATCATGGAATATTTAGCAGATGTAGTGACACAGAGCGCACACAGAAATATCATCACCAACTAGGTTTACAAATGTTCCAAAATGTCTTTGAGAGGATTCTGTCTGAAGCAGCAGATGTGAAGAAACGGGTGTTAAAGATGCACATCAGGAAACGCAGTCCTGTCATCCACAGATAAGGTATGGAGGCCCATTTGTTTGATCTAATAAAGCAGTTATGCTGCGTTAAACAGGATTTCTAGGAGGGTGTTCACAGACAGGTCCATCCTTCAGTCATAAGTAAAGTACATGACAGGTTACCTGTCATCAGTAGGATTGGGGGGGGGGGGGGGGTCGTGTGGGCAGGATTCTCAGACAGATGTAGCAGCAGCATAACCAGCTAAGCTGTCAGGTAAACTACCGCAGTTTGTGTCTCAGAAAAACTAATAACATTGATGAATGTTTCTGTGACTTTAAAACAGGGGTCCCCAAGCTTTATGAAGTGGGGGCCACATGACGTTTCCATTCTCTGATTGGGAGCCAGGGTCAGTTTGAAACAAAAAAAGTGTGACGATTGCAGCGGTGTCTAAATGTAAACATGCATTGTTTCCCAGAAAGCCACACATAACTAAAGATAAATAACCCAATCTGATATTAAATAATCCTCTCTGGGTTGTTCACCAAAAAAAAAAAAAAAAATTATAATAATAATCAGTAAATATATAATAACTGTCATGGTGCCTGTCAGACTCCTCCCCCTCCAGCTCTGCCTGCTCTGCTCCCTGATTGCCACCAGCTGACGCCACTCACCTCATTGGCCATACTGCTTAAAAGGAGACCTTACTCATCAGTTCAACGCCAGTTCGTTACCCCTTATGGTGACTATGCCTGGTCTTAAGTTTATGCTCTGCAAACTCTTGTCTTGTTCCAAGCCTCAAACTAATTATTGCCTTTTGTCTCAGAATTACCAGCACCTCACGAGTGACGTCAGCGCTCTCTTCCCTCCTGCTGCTCAGAGACATCCTGAGGATCCCACGGCTCTCCTTAACCGCACTAAGCCCTCCAGCCACGCCACCAGCCGTTGTCAAGTCCGGACCTCACCCAGCTACTACTCCAACCATCTTCCTAGCAGGAATAATAAACCTTTTCTCGCCAAATCCCTCACCTGTCTTCCTTCTGGGTTACAGCATCTGGGTCCTCACGCTAGAGCGTCATGACAATAACACTATTTAAGAAATCAATAAAAACAAATAACCTTCTCTGGGTTTTTCGCAGTCAGGAAATATATAGCAACACACTCTGCTGAGCTAACAATCCACTTTTTAGCTGTGAGAGTTTGTCTGCTGGCATTTTCCCTTGCTAGCTATGATATTTCTCTCTGTGACGGGATTCATAATGTCAGCGTAGATTGTATTCTTTGAATACCGCCACTGTCTCTGGGCAGATGAGACAAACAGCCTGTATGTCGAACAAAAAAAACACTTGTTTGTCCAAAATACTCTGCGTTCTGAATCATTTTTTTCTCTTCCCTGAACTTTTTGTTAATTTTCAAATCTGATGGGGGGGGTCACGTTCAAGTTCTATGACTGGGGCAAAGTGAGGTACGTTGCAGTAGAAACACTTTTAGGTTGGCTAACATTTCAATTCAAATAAGCTTTATTGACCTGAGGAAACAATTCCAGAGATTCTGTTGGGCAAGCCCACTACACTCCAGTTTTCCATGCTCCCATGAGTCTCAATCACGTGGCCAGGCTAAATAATAATAATAATGCAATAAAAAAAAGGCTCTCTCTCTGGTATCGTTCAAGTGGCCGGGTCAAATGTGTTGGCCTTGGTCTGGGGGCGCCTACCTTAAAAGAAAAAAACCTGTAACCTGTGTGTTTTAGGAAAAAAAGTGCATCTTTCTGATCCAAACATTAGAAATAATAGGTTCAAATTAAAGATTGTTTTCAAATTGTTTCACCATTGTTAAATAAATCTTTTTCACTTTAACTCCTTCAGTACTATATTCAAGTGAAACCACTCTTACCAATGTTATACCGATTTCCAGATAATGAAATAGAACATAAAGACTTCAATTAATATCTATAATAAATAATGGAAGCACAATATAGGGCTTTTGGTGATATTCTTAGTTGTGGGGATTAACTTTTTTTTTAATGATGAGAAAACTGAAAATGAACCACCTCCCTTCATGGAGGCAGATTATTATTTACATAATTCTAACTCCATGAAGATAGAATCATGTCAAACACACTATCTGTTAAACAGCTGACTCTACGGTGGGGGCTGAGGGGGGAGAAATAGGTCAGAGTTCATTCATGCATGCGCCAAAACAATGACATTTGCATGCAGCCAGAGGGCGTGGCCTAATCCAAGCTGACAAGTGTGGTTTTGAAACACAAAAAGAGAAAGGATGAGAGTCAGCGCTTCACCTTCACGGCCGTCGGATCCACGTCCGGAGTGTCACGGCTGCGTCCTCCGTGGATGCTCCGCGGGCAGGCCGGGCGGGCCTGGAGCCGGTCCACTACCGTTCGCTGCTGCCGCCGCCGCTGAGCCGGTCAGCTGCTTTTTTCCCCTCCCGGTCCGCGTCACGATCCACGCAGCTTTAGCCCAGCAGCATCCACGGAGAACTCAGCGCTTCTGGGCGTGACCTTCAAATTAAAAGCATCCGCGATGAGACAATAAAAAACCTAATGCAGGTCACGCGCGTGACAAGCTGCCTTCACCCGCAGTCTGTCAAACACATCAGAACACCAGAATCACTCCATGCAAGGAGACAACCATCATCAGGACCAGAACCGAGCTCCTTCAGGTCATTGGTCCAAGCGGCGTTTGTGACGTCACAGAACCCGGAACTTTCCTAACCCAATGAGGAAGCTCCATTATTACTTTAAAATCTCCACTGAACGCTTTGTTCACCTCAGACGATAAAAAGTCAAGAATTCCGGTCTGTTTGTCCACCTTAAAGTTCAGAATTTTAAAAGACTTTTTTAATTAATTAAGCTGCAAAAATATTGTAAACATGTGGAAAATAAATTAGACTTAATGTTTACTTTGTATATAACACGTGGAGACAGCTTTGGTTTTGAATGAATACTTAATCAATAAGCTCAACGACATGCAAAACTCATAATTAAAATGTTACTTTAAATCATTTAAATTCAGTTTATAGGAATCCTTTAATTTCCCTTATTACATTATAAAAACCCAATGCCAAAAACAAGAACAAATAGAAAAAAAACTATACACCTAGATCAGATGATGGATGGATGGACTGATGGGTTTTATGAGTGTCCCAAAAAAAGGTAAAAGATATACACACTGATATATAATCACATATCATATATAATCATATACCCTTCCCTAACTATACATAATCAGAGAAGGGATCACAAAATGCAAACAGACCCAATTTGTAAAATATAAATATTTAAAAAATGTATAAAATATTTTGAAGCATGCGAAAAAATAATTTTAAAAGTCCTTTTAAATAACCCTTGTGTGGATAAAAGTGTATTTTTCCACATAAACACATTGGCAGAGTCTAAAACATGACAATAACTGACAACACGGGTAAAAAAAAGAAAAGGTCATATTTATGAAGTGAGCAGTGAAGGTAAAGATTGTTGACATCAAGTCCATAATCGTCCTGTTGTCTA
Organism: Oryzias latipes; assembly: GCF_053564925.1. NCBI lineage: Eukaryota > Metazoa > Chordata > Actinopteri > Beloniformes > Adrianichthyidae > Oryzias > Oryzias latipes. The sequence goes on along the minus strand of NC_136247.1, from coordinate 15,278,693 downwards.
TATCTCTGATTATAAAACCTGCTTTTCAGTTCAGACAGCAGGGGGCAGCAGAGATCCTGCGACCACAGCAGCACACACGTGTTTAATCCATTACCAAAATAAATCGATAAGAAGCAGAAAATCCTCACATGCTGTCATTTTCCAGACGCTTTTATACAGAGAGACTTTCACACGATGGACATGATCAATTACAAATGTGTATTTGCATCAATCGCGGGGCGTGCGTGGTGTTACATCAGAGCTGCTCTGTGATGTTGTAACAATCCTATGGCCCTGCCCTATAGCTACAGTAAGCAGCACAAACGTCACGTTCTCCGCTGCCATTTGTGCGCGTCTGCTCCAGATTTCACGTCGTGCGGGGAAGCAAGATTCCACCGGCAGCTGTTGCAAAACTTCCTCATCCTGCGCGTAAACGTGGATCAGATCTTGCCTCCAGCTGATGCGCACGCCCGAGTTTGATGCTGGGAGCCTGCGCGCAGAAACTTGGTTGAAATGGTCCTCCTCCGGTTGAACGTGCATGACTGAGGGCTCGCGTGCAGTCAGGTGGCGGGAAGATGATGAAGCGCGGTCTGTGCGTAATTCTGCTCCACCTGTGACTTATTGACCGTGAGGCGCGCCGCAGCCTCGCGGTCACACTAACTCAGTTTTCGGGCGGGTATAAAGCCAAACACCTTCCCGTCTCCTCTCCACGTGGGAAAGCCTGTCTCCAGTTCTGCCTCCACGACCATCCCCTCTGAAAAACCAACCAACAAACAATGAATTTCGATCAGATCCTCGCGGCCATAGGAGGTTTCGGCAAATACCAGAAGATCTTGTACATATGGATCTGTCTGCCTCAGATCCTGCTCGCCTTCCACATGATGGTGAGCATCTTCACCGGAGCCACGCCGCCACACCAATGCAGGGACAGCTTCAGCACAGGAGCCGGGAATCAGACCCTCAACCTCAGCCTCCCGGACGCCTCCTGCTTCTCCGCGGACGCGCTGCCTCCGGGCAATCGGACAGAGCGCGTCCCGTGTGGCCGCGGATGGGTCTACAGCAGTGAGGTGTTTGAGAGCAGCACCGTCACAGAGGTACACCTCAGATCAGTGCAGGGCGTGCGTTCTTTTCCTGAGTGGAGTCATTAGGGTCAAACAGAGAAACATGGATATAGAATGTACCAGAATGTGTCCATGTGTCACATCAGAGCTCTCAGAAAAAAACTTAGAAGATTGTTTGGGTGAAAATCTGACTCAGACATGAAGACAAACCACGTTTGGTCTCATGTCTGAGGGCGCCTCTTGCTGGCACACAGTCCACCAACAGGCTGACACAGCAACCACAAACCACACAGAGGCTTCAGGCTGCTGGGTTCCTCACACGCCTGCTGCTTTGCTTTCGAACATTATTAGCACTTTAGGTTCATTGTGTGAGGAAGTTTTGGTCTGCTTGTATCTATGTTCATCTGCAGTTGCATGTTTTCTATTTTTACCTTTAAAAGGGATGGCAGAAACAAAGTTTAGTCAGTCTCAACTGTTCTGCATATTTCTTTAGCTGTTTTTCTGCCATTTTTTGTCATTAAAGAAGACTATTTTTTTTCTTTCAAATGCATTATGTGTGTAAACTGTAATCTCTGTTTCATTTATGACCACAAAAAAAAGTCCAGTTTGGAAGCAGGTAGCAGCCAAACAGGAGCAGTTGAGAAATAACAGTAGGTGTGCTTTCCATCCTTCAGTGGGACCTGGTGTGCAACAGAGCCGGACTGAACAGCCTGGGATCGTCGGTTTACATGTCGGGGCTGCTGGTGGGCTCTGTGGTGTTTGGAGCTATGGCTGACAGGTACAGTGCTTAGTCGGGAGCCAGCCTTTGTCTTTGTGTAGACGCTGCACAAGTGCTGCAGTTCTTTGCACCAAAGGAATCGCTGGCAGTTTCCTTTCATGTCTGTAAAGTAGAGCATCTGATACGCAACACCCAGCTAAATTTGTGGGGAGAAGATAAACAGGACTGTCTGACTGAATCTGGTGCTGTAGACAGACTGCGTTTGTGAGGGGTTTAGAGCAGAAAATGCTAACTTTCTAGATTTAAGATCTTTTCTGAGATCCCTTGATGTTAGGCTTCAATAAATAGTCAGAAGAAGTACAAAGCTGTCAGCAGACACTGAAGGTGACCAGAATAAACCATAGAAGATAAACGTGAACAGATGGAACACTGTTTTCTTTCTGATATGAGTGATTTGACCGAGCTGTGTGAGTGTCTGAAGGGTCCATGTGTTTGCTCTGATCCAATACACCACATGGTGCCTCATGATACTGGCAGATCACGTCTGTGCATCCATCCATCCATCCATCCATCCATCCATCCATCCATCCATCCATCCATCCATCCATCCATCCATCCATCCATCCATCCATCCATCCATCTTAAGAACCTGCTGAATCCTTTTAGGAGGTCACAGGGTTGCTGGAGCCTATCCCAGCTACTGTTGGGTGAAGATACTTCTTGGATAGGTCACCAGTCTGTTGCTGGACCACAAGCTCACATGCACACCTTGGGTAAATTTAGAGACACTAAAGAACTTATGAGGCATATATTTGGCTGTCTTTGGTGGCACAGCAAGAAGGCCCCCGGTTCAAGTCCCGGCTGGGGGACCTGAAACAGAACACCAATGGTCCCTCACATCAGTGAGGGTATATTCTATGTGGAGTTTGCATCTTCTCCCCGTGCATGCATGGGTTCTCTCCGGGGACTCCGGCTTCCTCCCCCTGTCCAAGAACATGCTTCATAGGTCAATTGGTTACTCTAAATTGCCCCTAGGCGTGAATGTGAGACTGAATGGGTGTGTGATTTGTGACCCTGGAACAGACTGTCCAGGATGTCCCCTGCCTTTGCCCATGAGTGGCCTTGATAGGCTCCGGCATCCCTGTGACCCTGAAAAGGACAAAACAGGTTCAGAAGATGAATGAGAATTTGTTCTAATCCTGTGGCAGGATTAGAACAAATTACTGTAAGGCTAGAGCGCTAACCACTACACCACAGTGCAGCCCTGCAGCAATTCCTTTAAGTCCCACGCCAATCATCTTCTGATCCATTGTAAAAATTTTCTCAGTGGCCTTTTAATCATGATTGAGAGATAAATTCATGATTCTGCAGTGGAGGTGAAGTTTTCTTCAATATCAAGTTTAAATTAAATATGTGTACAAACAAACAAGTACACAAGGATGAATGTCAAATCCATTCACATTTTAGTTTCCTAAAGTTCAGCCCTCTGAAGTTCAGTTTGATCATTTGCTCCCATCGTGTGTTTTGTCCGCTGTTATGCAATCGGTCGTTTTTACCTTTCAGTAAAATAAACCTGCCATGTCTCAATCCAAATGGAATTTTCCAAGATTGACACATCTGATTTATTTCAATTGGAAACTATTTTATAAAGGTATAGGTCTATTCGATTAACAACTTGCCTCAGATGGATCAATCTGGTTGGATTGTAGGAATTTAAGTTGATTCATCATTACACCCTTATCAGATTTCCTCCTTAAGTGTGGTAAGTGACGACTGCTGTTGGGATTTTAGGCAATAAAAATAAAATTGAATTAAATTGAACTGAATTGAATTAAGTCTGTTAAGAGTCTAAGCACACCTTCAGGCATCTGTTGGGGCAGCAGCATCAGAGTGAGGGACTCAAAGAGGCTGAACAAAACTGATGAAGAGGACCAGCTCTGTTCTCTGGGGGATGAAAACCATCATGGTTAATCCAGATGATCGCCTTCAGAACACAGTAACTCCACAAAAGTGTCTTCAGCCAGAGGCTTCTTCACATCCAAACAGGAAGGCTTAGAAAATGAGTCGGCAACGTCTGACTGATCCTTTGGAGTTGAAGAATGGGGAGAATAGTTGTTCCTTTACTCTAATGAACAGAAGGGTGGTGGTACCCCCGTCCCCCCATCCCCCTGTACACTGTGGCCCAAATGTACATTTCCTGAAGCTTTAAAGGGAATTGAGTCAAATCGAAGGCTGATCTGATTAATGCCAAAAAATGTATTCAGACTCGAAGCAGAAGTGATGAAAACAGAGCCGGGGCGTCTTTGACTGATGGGAAACAGGTGTTTGACAAGGACACACCAACGGAATCCAAAACAGGTGTGGAGGGGCTGAAGGACAGAAAAACGGAAAGAAGACTGGAAACTGACAAAAGCAAAGAGAAGAGCAGATGCTGACTGTGTTTTTTTTTAACTCTGATCTCATGGATGTTCTGACATTTAAGTTTTCCAAACCTTGTGGTCTTCGTCTTTCTCATTAATCAAATGCTGTCTGACTTTACAGTCCAACAGCCATTGTCAGCCCCTGAACTTTAGGCTGATTTCTTCAGAAGTGGACGACATGAAGCTAAACCAGGAGGCAGATGAACCCAGAGCAGCAAGTGGAGGACAAAAACTGGAGCTGCAGGGTAAAGCAAAACAAGAAGAAGTTCAACAAAGATGTCGGCCTGCAGACAGAGCTGACTGGACACACAGCAGCACGAAGCATACGAGGACATGACAGACAGTTCATGACTGACATCCACAGACATTCTTGAAGGTTTATTTCTAAGCGTTGAGTCTTGGCAAACTCCAACCGGTGGGGATCCTCTGGAGGCAGGATCTATACTTACACAGAAAGGCACGGAGGTCAATCATTCAACAAAAGCTCAAACAAAAGCCCACCATGCGGCCTGCTTTCAGTTTTTCGCTCGGTGGAACAGCTCCTCTGAGGATATTTCTGCCTCTGTACAGATTCCGAAGGTAGTCTGAAGGCCCATCTTTTCCTTCACATTGCTTTTATATGCTGTATTTTTATTTTTAGCAAGAAGATTTTATGTGCAAATTTAATGCTACCCGTGATGCTAATTTTTGCCCAGATTTTAGCTTTTTTTATGGAGAGTTTGTGTTCTACTTATATCATTAGTATTTCATTAGTGTCACTGTTTTGATTCAGGTTTTTGCAAATATTTCGATTTTTGAGGTTTCCTTTTTTCCCATTTTTTTTGTTTTATTCGTAATGAGTGATGATAATAGAGACTTTTTATTTTTAATTTCCATTGATCATTGGTATTTTGAATAGTATTTCGGAGTGTTTTTCAAACTACGTTTGTCTGATTTATTGACCTTTCATGCGTTTTGTAGAACGCTGATCTGGGTGAATCTTGTCCAGCTCTGTGGACGATTGTAGGCAGAGAAAAGGGGGAATCAGGCTGTAACAACCTCCTGAACAGATCCTCGCAGGGAACCTGAAATGCTTATAAAGACTCAGAACAAAGTTGAAGCTGATGGAAATCCTCTCTGTGGGACATGAGTCCCAAAGAAACCACTGTGAGACAAAGTACCGTACTATTCTTGTCTTCTGTTAGGATCACAGAGGAATCAAGTCCAGGCACAGATCTATAACTGTTTAAAAAACAAAAAAATAAATACAAAATACAGTTGTAAAATACACCTTTAACTAGACAACCATTGAATTAGGGGAAAACTATTGTAAATATTAAGTAATAAGACTATGCTGTTTAAAGAGAAATAACCTCATCAGCACCCGATGTAAGAATAAATGATTTTATAAAAAGGTTTTGTTAACTGCAAAAACTGTTTCTCATAATATATTATAAGATATCACTCAAAGAAATGAAACATTAGATTTAATTTAAAAAGTATCGTCAACCGGTCCCACAAAACTATTTTGTTTAAATTTGAGAAAGAGTGGATGACTAAAATTTAAAAAACTATCCTGAATATATACTAAAGTACACAGTTATAGTACGTTTACATTGTGCCACTAAAATGTACTCAACATTATTGCGTTGCATTTATTAATAATTATGTTGAATTTACTCATTATTGCATTAAATTTAAAAACAATATAGTGTTGATTTTTTATGCATTTATCTTCTAATCCATTTTTCCCTTTCGGGGTTGCCAGAGTCTACTGTTGGGTCTAAACTAAACCAACAATTCTCAACTATATTTGAGCAGGAAGAAAGGAAATGGACTCACTTTAAATCTTTTCTCGAGAGAGGGAGAGAGCAGACAGGAACACACTCATACAGTTATAAGTGTGCTCTGAGCTTACAAAGGTCTGCCTCCTCGTTTTTATTCAAAATCAGGGTGTTTCCCCAAGTCAAATTCCTCGTTCTGTAAAGTGCGCTGTACAGAATCTGGCAATAAAGCTATTCTGATTCTGATTCTGATACATACAAATGTGTTGGTCTGCTTCTAAAAGGGAGGGGGGGGGCAATGCAGCCCACACAGGTCAAGAAACGAATCAAAATAAATATCTTAAAAGAAACAATTGCTCGTTTGAGATACAGCTTCATTGTTGACCCCTGCGGTTTCAGAGCTCATCTCCTTCAGAGCAAAGGTGATCATCTGTCACCGGGTCAAATGCAGGACAGCTGCGCTGGCTCATGTCCTGCTTTCCTGTGAACCCATTTCGCATAGAAAAGCCATATACACACACAGTCAATATCTCAGAGTAAATATGAGATAACTTATGTACAATTATTCCAACAGCCACTTGTGGGTAAAGGCAGGGGACATCCTGGACAGGTTGCCAATCACAGGGCCACAATCTCACACATAGGGACAATTTACAGTAACCAATGAACCTAGCATGTTTTTGGACAGTGGAAGGAAGCCAGGGTCCCCAGAGAAAACCCACGCATACACAGGGAGAACATGCAAACTCCACATAGAATGGTCCCCCACTGATGTTCTGTTTCAAGTCCCCAGGAAGGACTTGAACCAGGGCCCGCTGCTGTGGGGCAGGACCACTAACCACTGCGCCACCGTGCAGTTGATTTTTTTTAGTTATGTTGATTTTATGAATCATGCTGAACACCATGGAACACCTTTTTGTTCCTTTTACTAAAATCCCCTAAAGTTAACTATACTAAACAATATAATTGTAATGCGCATGCGTCAGATGAACAGAAAGCTTGTTGGCACAAATGTCTTATTTTAAATAGACTAAATTTCTATTAATTGTTCTTAAATGTTACTCAAATTGTTATTGTTATTTAAATGCAATGTAAACTTCAATACCATATGTATTTCCCACTTTTGTATGCATTTCCCACTTCTGGTTTTTTATTTCAACATAAATACTTTACATAAAAAATGCCACAGCTCTTTTTCATTGTCTACTTTGGCTGTAATTGACAAGACTCCAACTGTTTTGAACACATCACTTTACTTGGAGCATGTCACTAACAACACATCTTTTTAAGTAATTACTGCTTTCATTATTATTACCGAATAGTTATTATTCCTACATTTCATGTAAGCTATAAACATTTCGATTTTTGATGTTTCCTTTTTTTTACTTTTTTCTGTTTTGTTCCTAATGAATATATATATATTTTTCCCTCCTGTTAATCCCTTTTTAACTGCATGAAACGCTCAGAAAACTGCATTTATTTCTTTACAGCGATCCATACTTTAATGTTTGGTCAAGGTACAGCTGAGCAAGTGCTCTGAATTCTGCCATGCAGCTTTGCAGTTTCAACATGAGACGAGCGAGAGAAACGTTGTCTGTGACACTGAAGCTACACTTTTGAGGCTCATGCTTGTTCTTTTACTCTGGCAGGTATGGTCGACGGTTCGTCCTCCTGCTGTCCATCGCTCTGCAGACTGTCTTCGGGGTCGCTGTGGCCTTTGCCCCCAACTTCCCGGTCTACGTACTTCTTCGCTTTGCAGTTGGAACAACCATATCGGGAGTCATCATCAATGCTTTTGTTCTTGGTAACCAACACAGCATCGTCCAATATCAACTCTGAGACTTTTAACTTGAACTTACTGTCTTATATCTGTACTGGTGTTTTGGGGTTCATCTTTACTTCACATTTTCTAGATTTATATTCGGGCTGCGCGATATGAGAAAAACTCACGATTTGCAATATTAAAGATTAAATGCGATGATGATATAACTTGCGATAAATGAGCAAATAAAAAAACAATTAAATACATCATTTCCATTTCACTGTGAAAGCTTAATTTAGATAAGAGTCAACATACCTTAAATTATACTTCAAATGACCCTCGTCTACATAGAAGGCAAACATCTAAAATAAAAGGGGTCCATCCGATTGGTCAAAAGCATAAATTAATTTATTTGATTTGTTAAATACTTCAAGCCCCCATAAGATTGTTTTAGCACATAAAGGATTATCATTTATCTCAATTTTCACCATCTTTTGCGATATATGTATTGCACAGCTTGATATCACGATAACAATAAATTTCCGATATATTGTGGAATGCTTTGAGAAACGGTCAGAAGATGATCATGATCAGAGTGGGACTTTAAAGAGTTAAAAATATACAAGTATGAAGAGAACAAAGGGATTGGATGATAGTTGCACACTCTTGTTGCACACATAGTTGCACTCACCTGGCCATTGATAAACACAGCTTGTGTGAAGTTAGCAGGAAATGTTTTGGTTTGATTTAGCTCCGAATGACGGTGTCCATAATATGGAAAAATTGTGACTGAATTTACGTCACACTTGTTTGGTCCAGTTTGATAAATACTGTCTATAGGCGTACCCTACCTTCACCTGGAATAGGCTCCATCAACCCTGTAAATCTCCAAAGGGATTACGTTTAGATGTGATAGATGAATTATTTCAAAGCTTGAGTGCCACTAAAATCTCTTTTGGCCATAATTTGTACTTCCTGTTTGAAACGCCACGGGGGAGGGATCACTCAGTCCAGTTCTCCTATACAGTCAATATGTACAAACATCCCAGGTCTCCTTTACTGCATCAGTAAACTTCTTTTTCTGCTTTTCGTCATATTTGCTTCCTCCAGAGAGTTTAGAATAGTTATTGCAATCATCACATCTGCAGATCAAACCCACCCACAAAGTAAATGAGCTCATTTTGACCTAAATGTACTGCTTAATAAAAACTAAGACAAATTCCCACGAGTAGCGCGTACTGTGAGAGTATTATTCAAGCAGCTGGCATTTTTTTCTTCTTTTCAGAAATGTAATGCTGTTTCTTCAAACCTCTGCCACTCTTTCCTTCACTCAAACCTAAAAGCCAACACCTCACGTGACCCCAGAGCCCGTGATTCCTCTTCTCCCCTCCTGTCCTCCCCCCTCCAAATCCACTGTTTTTCTCCATAAGGTACTGAGTGGACGTGCACCAAAAGGCGCATGCTGGCTGGCATAATCACAGACTACACGTTCGGTCTGGGCTACATGCTCCTGGCGGGAGTGGCGTACCTGATCCGAGACTGGAGAAAACTGCAGCTGGCCATATCCGCCCCAGGGTTCCTGCTTATCTTTTACATTCGGTGAGTGATGCATCAGAGTTCAGGCGAGCGATGGCCTCCTTCACGCTGAAACGATCCCTCCCTCTGTCAGGGTGCTGCCACAGTCCGCCAGGTGGTTGCTGGCCAACGACCGGACAGAGGAGGCCATCGCGCTCCTCCGCAAAGCAGCGCTGGTGAACGGCCGGGTCCTACCTCCAGCTGTGCAGGTGTGGCAGTGTGTTTCCATACATTCAACATACGGAAATCCTGAGATACTTAATGTTTTCCTCTGAACCTTGTTTTGTGTCCCGTCCAGTCCTGCACTTATTGGTAAATCTTGTTCTGTTTTACTAACAGATCTACTATGATTTCTGGGGTAAAACAACTACTTCTCTTGCGTACACCCCTGTGGATGACCAGCTGTAATGCTGCTTTAACCTCTTTATTATACTATTTTAGATCTTATTTTCCATTTGTATTTTTATGGTTTGTAGTTTTATAGTTTTTTTTTACTTTTCCAGCACATTGTCATTTCTAATTTATTTATTCTTTTTAAACTGTAGTAAAAGCTCAAATAATTTGGCCATAAAATGGAACAACAAATTTCTGGTTCTTGATTATTAACAACTGGGTAAACAAATACAATCTTGATAACCGCAGTTGATGTAAGGCTCCTGCTGGGTCAGAGACTTTGTGATGCCTAGCCAGACCTTTGCTGCACCTGCCTTCAGTGGCTGTTTGAGCTCTCTCCATCCTAATCCCTCGGTACGTGATGAGCATGCTCAGACGGGAGGAGGTCAGATAAGTCCCTGGGCTGTTTGGTCTGTTTGTCTGAAGACGTTCTGGGAGGTTAGAGTGGTGTTTGAAGGAAAACGTGTTCCCAGGGGTTGTAATCTTGACAGTTTGTAGGGATGAAGACAACATGATAGAAATTCATCAAAACTGTTGATAATTTTAGGAGATTTTTCTTCAAAGAAAAGGCCAAAGGTGCAGAGCTGTATTCCTCCTGAGCTTTCTGTTGTGTGTCTCTGTGTGTTTGTTTCAGCTCATTTGTGTGCCTATGTGTGTTATTTACTTCTAAAACCACCACAGCTCCTTCTGTTGCCTAAAATTTTCTGTCCTTCATTTGCTAGTTTTGTTTTTTCTGAAAAACTTTTTCGTTTAGTAGAATATAAATTCAGATAACTTTGAGAATTGGATGAAAAAATCCACTATTATTGATAAAAATAATTAAGAAAAGTGGGAAATTCATACAGTGCCCTGTGAAAATATTCGGCCCCCTTGAACTTTTCAACCTTTTGCCAAATTTCAAGCTCAAATTTCAGTCATTTTTGTGAGAAACAATCATGAAGTGGAAGGAAATTTATTGGAAATTTCAAACTATTTTAACATATAAAAACTGAAAATGTGGGCGTGCATAATTATTCAGCCCCCTTAAGTTTCTACTTTTTAGTGCCACCTCTTGCTCTGATTACAGCTGTAAGTCTCTTGGGGTATGTCTCTATCAATTTTGCACATCGAAAGACTGCAATTTTGCACATTCCTCCTTGCAAAACAGGTTGGATGGAGAGTGTTTGTGAACAGCAGTTTTCAGTTCTTTCCACAGATTCTCGATTGAATTCAGGTCTGGACTCTGATTTGGCCATTCTAACACCTGGATATGTTTATTTGTGAACCATTCTATTGTAGATTTTGCTTTATGTTTTGGATCATTGTCTTGTTGGAGGAAAAATGTCCGTACCAGTCTCAGGTCTTTTCCAGACTCCATCAGGTTTTCTTCCAGAATGGTGCTGTATTTGGCTCCAACCATCTTCTCACCAATTCTAACTATCATCCCTGTCCCTGCTGTAAAAAAGCAGACTCAAACTATGATGCTGCCACCACCATGTTTGACAGTGGGGATGGTGTGTTCAGGGTGATGAGCTGTGTTTGTTTTTACGCCAAACTGAACGTTTTGCACTGTTGCCAAAATGTTCGATTTTGGTTTCATCTGACCAGAGCACCTTCTTCCACATGTTTGGTGTGTCTTTCAGGTGGCTTGTGGCAAACTTTAAACAACACTTGTTATGGATATCTTTCAGAAATGACTTTCTTCTTGCCACTCTTCCATAAAGGCCAGATTTGTGCAGTATATACGACTGATTGTTGTCCTATGGACAGACTCTCCCACCTGAGCTGTAGATCTCTGCAGTTCATCCAGAGTGATCATGGGCCTCTTGGCTGCTTCTCTGATCAGTCTTCTCCTTGTTTGAGCGGAAAGTTTAGAGGGACGTCTTTGTAGATTTGCACTGGTCTGATACTCCTTCCATTTCAATATTATCGGTTGCACAGTGCTCCTTGGGATGCTAAAGCTTGGGTAATCTTTTTGTATCCAAATACGGTGTTAAACTTCTCCACAACAGTGTCTCGGACCTGCCTGGTGTGTTCCTTGTTTTTCATGATGCTCTCTTGTGCTTTAAACAGACCTCTGAGACTATCACTGAGCAGGGGTTAAATGGGTTCTGAAGATGGATGGATGGAAGAATTTAAAACAAACTACTTTAAGACAGCCTCTTTTTTCTTTTATTTTAAATGAGAAAATCAGAAAAAAAACCTGAATTGTAAGAAACATAGAAATGTTATGTTGCTAAATATTTGTACTGTTTATATAATTATTAAAATGTAATTTTTCTTTATTTCTTTTTCATTTTCCAGCCTTTATATAATAAATAAGTATCTCAAGGTGAACTTGAGAAACATGAATATCTGTATTTCTCTGTGACGTCAGGTTGAGAAGTGGGAGATTTTAGGCGGATCAAAGCGAAGTCACTCGGCTGTGGATCTGGTCCGGACGCCACAGATGAGAAAGAGGACAGTGATCTTGTTCTACATCTGGTGGGTTGTCCTGTGGGCGTGGTTAAGGTAGATGTGGTGGCTCCGACCCCTCTCACAGTCCTGTTTCCCCCCTCAGGTTTGTAAATGTTCTGGTGTATTACGGGCTCTCCCTTGGTGTATCCAGGCTGGGCACCAACCTCTACATGACCCAGTTTGTCTTTGGGTTGATTGAGATCCCGGCTCGCTCTTTGGTTCTCATCTTCCTGCCCTTCAGCCGCAGACTCAGCCTGAGCGGCTTCCTGGCCGTTGGGGGGCTGGCCTGTTTGCTCATGCTCACCGTCCCTGAAGGTAGGCTGACGGTCTTGAGTGTTCCTGGGATACCTCAGGACTCAAATGTTGGATAACTTTCTCCCTGGTGATTGTAGATCATCCCAATGTCTTGACTGGTCTGGCAATGGTAGGGAAGTTCGGTATTACAGCTTCTTTTGCCATCATCTATGTGTATACAGCTGAGATATTCCCCACTGTGGTAAGGTAGGACCTGTAGCTGTTTCTGTTCACTGTGGACTCCTGTGAAGGCAAAGCCCCCCCCGCCTTATTTGTCCCTGGGATTCCCACAGGCAAACAGGAATAGGTGTTTCCAGCATGTTTGCCAGGATGGGCGGTGTGTTGGCTCCCATCATCAACATGCTGGATAGCCACAGCCCTGCTACGCCCCTCATTATCTTTGGCACTTCGCCACTGCTGGGAGCTCTCCTGGCGCTGGCGCTTCCAGAAACGGCGGACAGACCACTTCCAGACACCCTGGAGGACGCAGAGAACTGGGACGTCAGGTACTCGCACTCTCTGCACATCCTCTTTGTATCCACCTTCCAACCACTTTTGCATTATTAACAGCTTTAAAGTCCAACTCCGATCATCTATTGATCTATTGTCAAAGTGTTTCCAGTGGTCTTTTAATTATGATCAGGCTGTTTAAAGCCAAAATCCCAAAACGTTGGTCATTGTCTAGGACAGTGTTTTTCAACCAGTGTGCCGCGGCACACTAGTGTGCCGTGGGAGATGGCCAAGTGTGCCGTGGGAAATTGCCCTCATTAACTGATCTAAAAACATTTCCCATCTCCAGGATTTTAGCTCTCTGTTCATCCAAACATCCTGATAAAACACTGAGGAGTTAGGAATGTAAAAGATCGTAAAATACCTTTTCTTTGCGTTTATTTTATTTTATTAAAGACATTTTGATAAGAATGACGTACCGCGATTCAGCTGTACCTTCGGCTGTATTTTGGAAAAGTCCCGTGTTGGGGGGGTTAATCACATGTCATCGGTCTGACCAATCAGAAGTGCTTAAAGTCTTCACTTCCTTGTCCCGATTTAGCTCGTAAAGTCGCTCAGTTCTAACAGAAATACCAGCTAAAGCTCGTCTTTAGCGGTGTAGCTTTGCACAGAATCCGGTATCAGACCGTGGAACAAGTGAACAAAACAATGAAGCTCCGAAAACCGATCTTCGGCCGTTTTATGCACTACATTTCCCATGATGCATTGGGTTGTGAGAGTGACAGCGCAAAAGGAGATCTGTTGTTAAACGTCTTGAAACTAACGAACACACAAACTGTTTTTAAATCTTCTAACTTAACTTTTATTGCATCTTTTAGAAAAAAACAGCTGCAGTTTCAAGCTTTTTCTGCAACAATTATCTCAAAAATGCATGTGCAATTGTGGCGGGGCTGTAGATCAATACAGACTATGAGTTTCTCCTTTTTTTTAATTTTTGGATGCTGGTGTGCCGCGGGATTTTTTTTAAGGTTAAAGTGTGCCGTGGCTCAGAAAAAGTTGAAAAACACTGGTCTAGGACATAGTTTCTGCAGAGCAGCAGGAGTTCATTAGAAATTCACCTCTGAGCTGTGGGCTGGACCGTTAGCACGAAGCGACCCCACTCCCCTTTTTCCAATTCCCATAACTGAGAGCTCTCTGTTTACATGCTCTCCCTCTATCTTACAGCCTTCACATCCCAATGTAACATTTCAAAAATTTTGAGCAATATTGGAGCTCTCCATCCGTACAGTTTTGATCCAGGTTCCAGCTTAGACAAGGAAAACAAAGACCCTCATGGATCTATTTGTCTAACAGTGCATGGAGCTTGTAACCTGCCCAATGTAGTTTCTACCAAACAAGTACCAGCTTTTTCAGACGGCATGTTTTCGTCTGTTCCTGATTCCCATTAATTAAAAAAGGAACAATCAGAAATGCAATTTTGGGTTAACTTTCTTTATATATGTCCTCCACCATGAAAAAATGCCACAAGATCATAATAAATTCACCAAAAGCATGATTTTTGTCTGATGAAAATCCATTTTTTTGATTTCTTGACAAGTATTTGTGGCATTTTTCTTGTGAAAGAGAACAAATGTAATAAAAAATCATTTCATTATTGCATTTCTGAGTATTTCTCCTTTTTTATTTCTCCCTGCCCCGTCCAGCGTGCACATCAGCTCAGATGCAGGAACAGAGAAGATGACACATTGCTGCATTCCCCAAACATATTTTAAAAGCATCCAAGGCTGGATTTTGTTGTTTGCCACACGTATTTAAAATTCAACTTAAAGTTAAATCCCAAATGAGTTTTCTGCATTTGGGTTCTCTCTCTGACCGAGTGTGAAGCCTTGCTGTCTGGCACTAACCAGAGAGGGTAAAAATAAAAAGAAGAATAAAATCAGGGGACCTTTTTTATTACTGCCTCAATGAAAATAAGAAGTAATTCATAAAGTTTAGGAGAACCAGGCGGACTGGCTCCCCATGCCGCAGCGGCTCTCTGTCTGACCACCAGGTCGCCTCCCGGGAACCGGTATAGTGATCAGGATCGGTGTTCCCTGCCTTTACGTTGACTAATTTGATTCAGACGGGTACCGCACTGTTGACATCGCACTGTTGCCAGACTTTTGCGCCATGTCCGTTGCTCAAATTGCCCCCCGGGCCTCAGATCGGGTCTTTACCATTGACTTAACATTGAAAGTGGCCACTTCTACCGGCAATGGTGTTCGGTGTGAACACAGCTGAACTGTAACCTGTAACCTTAAACTAAACCCCAGGAGGGTCTGGTACACACATTATTTTTGTCATTCTGCACATCGTTCAAAAGGTGTCCGTTTGAAACCCAAAAGTTGTCACTTTTCACAGTTTCTTTCTCGCGAAAGAGAAACTATTGAGAAAAGAGACTGTCAGGTGGTGTTGTTTTAAAGGGGTGCATTCACTCATGCAAGACGTAGCTTGAAGAAAGGGGGGATGAAGGGTGGGGCTAATTAGCTCAGCACGCCCATGTAGAGGAGTTTTCAGATAAACATGAAATATGGCTGTGACACATTTAGGCTGTGGAATTTTGGTTACAAACTTCAGAATCATAATTAATGTTTTTATTTTTAAAAATTGTCATTGGGGGAATTTAAGCACAAAATGCATTACTGTATAAGAGCTGATTCCAACATTTAGGGTTTCTCTAAAACATTGTTTTTCCTTCAAAATTTTGCATGAAGATGTTAAAATTAAGACTTAGAAAACGGAAATAAAAACTCACATTCTGCTAAATGTGCCACATTAGCTGTTACGTTGGCCAGCAGAATCAAGTGCAATTCAAAAGAATGCTAATTCATGCTAAAGATTCTAGAATAATTGTTAGGACATGTGAACTACTGTAAGCTAAGTTTTTTCAGAAAAAGTGCAATACAGTAGAATGTTAATCTTTTATAAAGTAGCTTAGTGTAATTCTACCAAGCATGAGAATCAAGAACAAAGTACCTTCCAAAGAACTTGAAAACATTTTTGAAGAGCAAAACAATTTCATATCAGAACAGATCTACTTTAATGAAGCAGGAGAAGAAGATAAGAGTAGAGGACAGAACCCCAGTGCACCATACTTTCTCCAGCTTCTAACCTCTAGTAGCCTATTAACAACTAATTGTTATTTATATTAAATTTAACTCAAACATGTTAATAGTAAGTTGAATATTCTCTTAAAGCTAGTCTGGCAGTATGCCTGTCCAAAGAGGAATGTCATACCATGTAAGGCCTTATAGGTAAGCAGGAGGATTTTGAACTTGATTCTAAATTCAACTGGGAGACAGTGAAGTGAAACTAACACAGGAGTGATGTGATCTCTTCTGTTAGTTCCTGCTAACAATCTAGCTGCTGCATTCATTCGCTGGAGACTTCTTAATGAACTTTTATGGCACGCTGCTAACAAACAGTTACAGTAATCCAGTCTGGATGTGAGTTTTTCAGCATCACTTTTAGATAGTATATTTCTGACCTTAGCTATGTTGCGGAGGTGAAAAAAATGCAGTTCTACACGCCTGAGATATGTGAGGCTTAAATAATAAATCCTGGTCAAATACAACCCCTAGGTTTCTAACTGTGGAATTGGGGGCTATACTTACACCATCCAGGGAAACTATCTGAGCAGACAGAGCATCTCTGAGGTTTTTGTGACCTCGTATAATAACCTGTTTTTTTTGGGTTCAGGAGAAGGTAATTAATTGTCATCCAGGCCTTTATGTCTCTGATGCAGGCATTTAGTTTTTCTATATGGTCATTCTGGTCAGGTTTAATTGATAAATACAACTGATCATCCGCATAAAAGTGAAAATTAATCCTCTGTTTTCTGATTATGTTTCCCAAGGGTAGTATGTAAATCATAAACAAGATGGGTCCTAAAACTGAGCCTTGTGGGACTCCGTAGCTAACTCTAGTGCAATGGGAGGACTCTCCATTTATATTACCAAACTGGTACCTCTCAGATAAATAAAATTCAAACCACTGGAGGGCAGATCCTCTGATCCCCATGTCATGCTGTAATCCTGTAAGTAAAATACTGTGGTCGATAGTATCAAAGGCTGCACTGTGGTCTAACAGGACCAGAATAGAGAGTAGTCCCTTTACTGAGGCCAATAACAAGTAATTATTAGAGACCTGTTATCAAAAGACCACTGGGAGTGATATCATAGGAGTGGGACTTTCAATTCACTATAAATGTAACCTGAGCCATTTAAATGTTTTCATTTGACTAAAACATTTTTGTTGAGCATGGTGGTGGGAAGCTGATGGCATGGGCTCAATTTGCAGTGGAATTCTGTTGTGTGTAAACTTAAACAAGCCCTCTCTTATTTAAGTTTTTACTCATATTTGTGTAATATTTCGATCAATCATTTATTTTAAGTCTCAAAATGCTTTTATTTCATTTTTCCGTTGTTGTTCTTCGGATTTTATTTAGTGCCTTTATTTACTCAAATGTGAAAAAAATGCCCCCCCCCCCCCCCCCCCCCCAACACCGACACCACCCAACCCAGCCAGAAACCCAGAAAACCTCCAAACAAATCAGATTGAGTGGATTGGAGGATCGCCTCTGCTTCCTGGTGCTTTCAGTGACCATAAATCTTTGTGTAGCTTCAACAGTTTCTGTCTCCCGCAGGTCTGCTCCCGTTGAGGAGATCTCTCAGATGTGTGATGAAGTTGGCCCGTTACCAAGCAGCACGGAGAAGAAGGAGCTGCTTCCTCTAGCGACCCTGACTTAACCGGGTGTGAAAGGACACAAATGCTTTATTATCCGGCCGACATTCAGTAAACAGTGGTTACCCTTACACTCTTTATGCAATTCCATGTCAGGATGTGAGAGTGAGCTCTATGCAAGGAAGCCAAACAAGTTCAGCACAAGGTGTTCATGCACGGCTGCACAAAGCAGGCATTCACTCCACCTGCCGTGCAGGCCATAAGAGGCCTACTGTTGTAGCAGATTTAGGTCCCAACCAGCATTCAGGAATAGCTCTTTTGCAATTTTTGCCAACCTTTCGTAACTTTGTACCTTTCACCTAATTTTCTAACATGTTGATAAACAAAAAGTGCTGGAAAAAGTATTCAATCTGGAGATTTTTCAGATATAAAACCTTTTAATGAGCAGCAGCAGAACTGCATCTTCCTCTCAAATGTGGTTTAAAAACTCAATGCTGACCAAGGATCTTCTGCATTTTTTACAAACAACTGCATCTTCTTTCTGTGGTTATATTTTAATGTTGCTTTGATGGAAGTGGCAGCCGTGTAGACTCTTTTGTTTAGTAAAGGTTAAATGCACGCATTTACGTCTCGTGTATCTCTGTCTTAACTTAGCGGTTGGCTGTCATTTAAGAAAATGATGGAACCTTCTCTTAATTTTGACCTTAGACATCTTTTCTTCTCTAACTGATTAGTAAATGGTGATTTGTAGAGACTTTAGGGGTTTAAGAAGGAGACTTCTCGGCTTCAGAGGCACCTCAGATCTATGCAGCTGCTCGGCCAAAACCTTCTTCAAGTCTGTTTTTTTACAGCAGGAAAGGTCTGGAGCCCTTCGCAGACTTCCAGTGTTAAAACCCACAGCATGAAAGCATGTCCTATAGCTGCATATGTTCATGTAACCAGAGATACCAATGCAATGATAACTTTTGATATTTTTTTTTATTCAGGCGATTGTCTTCCAGTCTATTTAAATGCATCAATTTTTTAAAGAACAAGTTGAAACATGTCGACGTGTGACAGTGTAGTGAAGGCTGGAGTGCCTTTGTGTTTCCTGCAATAAACTTATGTGATCAAAAGGGTTTTTCTCGTGTTTTTAGGTAAAGCAGCAGCGTGAAACATTATCAGACTGTTTCATTGAAAGCACTCTAAACATGTCTCTCAAACTCAGGCACTCAAAGTGGCTTTATGTGATTTTACATGAACTAAAGATGGCGTTTATGACAGAGTGACGTATGTTGCATCCGTGGTGACACCGCAGTTGTTGTCCTTCATGGACATGAGGATGTAGCCGTCATTGCCCCAGTAAGTGGACCAGGAGTTCTTGATTAACCAGTAGGGCTCTCCGTTCAAGGTGCCATATCCCACGGCGAGCACAGCGTGGTCCAGGTCGTCTGTGGTGTTACCTGAAGGGAGAGGAGCGTTGACGCAGGGGAGAGGGCAGGTGTTTCAGCAGGAAGGGGGCACTCACCACAGGCAGGCTCATAGTAGACACCGTAACCGTAGAAGACAAAGGAGCGGTGCGAAGCGTCGATGCTGACCGCCACCGGCCCGTTTTTGAAGAGAGCCAGCTTCAGGGCCTCCGCGTCCCCTGATGTGACGTTGGTGTAGCTCTTGATGGGTGCAACCAGCTCTGATGAGTTCATGTGGCAGAAACCATTCTGTTCAGGGAAAAGAACAAAGAAATATGATTTATATGCCCACTTTGAAGAAACAAGTGTGTTTTGAACTTTATTTGATGCAACAAACAAAAGTCTTAGATGATGCTACATTCTGCAGATGGTTAGTATTCAATTTTGAGTTTATTTAAAAAAATGTAATAATTAGATTTATTGAAACAGAATATTCCAAATTCTGCAGAAAAAGTTGGTATTTATCTTATTTAGTGCCAAAAGCTGCTGAACAAGTTAGTATTTAACTTTGAGCTTATGTAAAAATAAAGATCTATTCTTATGCTTGGTTCTGCCGTAATATTTAACTTAGAGTTAAGATCAGATTTTTATCCTAAAATCAACAAAACTAGTTTGCCTTAAAGTCCGAGTTTAAAAAAGAAATCTGATTTGTATGCCACAAACTGCAGAATAAGACAGCATTTCAGTTTGAGAGTATGTAAAAAGCAAAAAAAAAATCTGATTTCCATGCTAAATTCTACATTAAAAGGTTAGTATTTAACTTCATATGTTTTTATATGTTTATGTAATAAGAATAATATCGGATTTTTATGCTAAATTCTGCAGAAAAGGTTTAACTTTAAGCATATAAAAAAACAACAGAAAAATCTTATTTGATGCCAAAAACTTTAAGTAAAAAAAAAAAAGTTAAAAAAAAGTTCTTGCTTTGACCAAACAGTAAAACTGTACAAAAGCTTAAAACAGATGTTTTTTGAGACACATCTGGTTGATTGTAAGTAAAAATTCCTTACTGTGACTGTAACTATATTTACAGTTTCACAGCTCTGATGGAAGAATGTCTGCAGAGGCCTTAGCTGGCTGGAGAGCACAGCTGAACTCACATTTCACAGCAACACGCCATTCCAGCGGTTCTCTTTAACCAATTGAGGCGCCGGTGCTAACATTTTAATGCAGGTTTGCGGTCAAAAACCTTCACCATCGCGTCACATTTCAACTTTTCTTGAATACCCTCCGAATTACTCACCATTCCCATGTAGGAGCCGTAGGTTTCCGTGGTGGCGATGCCGCCGTGTTTCATGATCCACTCGTACGCTCTCCACTCCTCCCCGCCGTCACAGCCGTTGTTGCCAAAGCCCCAGGAACAGTCGACCAGCATCTGCTGGGACAGAACCTGCAGGGAGCCGGTCTGGAGGACAAAACAGAACGTTCACGCCAGAATCACAAAGTGTCCCCAGTCACAGCGGCATCAGTTTACGCAGAGCTCTTTGACTTCAGGGTTGAAGCTCGTCTGAAAACAAGAGAAACTTAATATTTTAAGCAATTTACAAAGTCACCACAAGGTGGCTTAGTAGAAAAACCGTTCAAACCTTTAGACTAACCACCCAAATGACCCTTTTGAGAAGTTTTTTTTGCTGCAGAACCATCCTGAAATGAGTATTCATAGTTATTTAATCAAACAAGTCCCAATTCTAGGACGTAGTTTCTGCAGAGCGGCAGTAGTTCATTAGACATTGACCTCTGTGTTGTGGGCAGGACCGTTGGACTGGAGCAGCTCCAGGCCCACTTCCTCTCCCAGTTGCTGGGAGCTCTTTGTGTACACTCTTTCCCACTAGCTTACAGCCCCTCACATCCATGATCTAACATTGGCGGTGCAACAAAAACATAATGAAAAAAAAATATATATAATGATAATGAAGCTATCCAGGCGTACAGTTTGGATCTAGATTCCAGCTCAGACGAGGAAAACAAAGATGTATAACAAATTTTGAGTTTTGTGTGCTCCTGATTCACAACAATTTGAATACATAGGTATCGTCTTTTTTGAACTATAAGGTGAACTTAAAGCCTTGTTAATAAAGTTAATAAAGTCTGACTGACGACTTATCTCTGACCCTTTACATATGCTTTACATGTCGGTGTGCCTTATGACATAAGTTTGAAAATAGACCATTCTTTTATAATCCAGTGCACCCTATAGTGTGGAAAATACAGAAATGCAATTTTAAGCTGAATTTTCTTAACATTTGTGTCCCTCACCAGAAAATTGCTACAAGAATGTGTTCAAAACACAATTTTAATTGGAGTGATTGTGTAAGAACCCGATAAAGAAGAAGAGATGTTGGTTTCTAATGGCTGCTTTGGAAACAGCTGTCATCACTAGTAAATCTGAAGTGACCCCCTCCTGGGGAGAGAGGCTCTGTTTGTGAACCCGCCTGCTGGGAGGGGAGGAGGGCTGTCACAGATTTGCGCAGGTCGCTTCCTGCTGCGGCGCTGCGTCCTGGCAGAGGCACAAAGACGAGCTGCCAGGGGCCTCGGAGCAAATCTCCCCCAGACGGCACTGATTCCGGCCGAGCTCTTATGCAGCCGGAGGATTATTCCCAATGACCCAAAGCTACCGTTCAAAGGCTTTATTAACTGCAGCCTTTTTGCCTTTTAGCTGCTCTAATGTTCAACCTTTGACAAACATTTTTAATATTTTACCCCAAAAGGAACTTCTAAAAACAACTAATTGATGGATAATTACACAAAATCCAAATAAAAACAGTTTCCTCTTAACCTCAGCGGTGTTCTCTGGACTGCAGCCTATCAACGATCCCGCCGCTGAGCAGAAAAAAGAACATAATCGAGACCTGAGTGTGTGTGAAGGAGTCAAAGAATTCGGTCACTTCCACAGGGTGCCATCAGATCCCATAATAAACCATCCCTATGTTTGGATCGCGTTGCTAAGCAACGCAGGAGAAAGAATGTCTTTGAGCTCTGCCCTCTTTGTGATGGAGGCAAGCCGAAACCGAATTTCATCCAACTTCAGGTTGAAGTTCTACAAAGAGGGAATTCTTTATGAATGAAGTTAAATATGTTTCCTCATTAACTGATTCATTAAATACGACAATTTGAACGTCAGTTTTCTCCCTTTGACATCATCAGTACTGGGATTTGCTGCAGAACCTCATTTCTAAAGCAGCAGCATCGTCTCTGAGATTGTTCTGAAAAACTCTGGATGTAAAAAACAGACGGAGCACAACTGCAGGGGAACCAAATCCAACCATCACACATGGGGCCCTATCCCTGAACATCTGCACTTTTAAAGAGAGGTGTGAGCGGCCCCATCCATCCCAAAACCATGGCTTTTGATCCTCACCTTCAGGAAGAGAGCGCCCTCTATTGCTCCAGTGGTGGCAAAGCTCCAGCAGGAGCCGCAGATGGCCTGGTCCTTCACTGGGGTCACGGCGCCTGAGGGCCAAAGCACATTTAACAGCGGTTCATCCTGTAAATGATTCACTCTGAAGGCAGCTTCTCGTTTAAATGTTTCAAAGGGCTTAACCAGCACAGAAACAACAGCAGGCAGAAGTTCCTGTTTCTGAGCTGACTGATGGGGAGAAAAACCACGAGACTGAAGGTTTAGTTACAGTCAGCAGAAATGGAAAAAAAGATGCTTGCCGGGTGAGACTCAAACGTATCTTGAAGATGTTCGAGGATGATGTTGCTTAATTCACAGAAATCAGGAAACGTGGATGTAAACTGTACCCTATTGCAGTTCACCTTTCACGGTTTCGCTGTTTTTCAGATTTTTTTTGGGTGTAATCTTGCATGTTCTTTTCTTTTTTAACACTGCATTGTGTTCTGCTTCCTGATTGGCTGTTGACCTCAATCAATCTCCTGTTGTGTCTCCTGTACAGAATGCGTTCAAGTTACCAAATCTACTTAAATCTTTGTTTACGAGCTGCCTGCATTTTAGGTTAGTTTGTTTGAGCTGTATTTAAGTGGTTTTGTTCCTGTTCTCTTTGTCAGAGTGTAGCTTATGTTTAGTTCCTAGCTGTTGCACATCTGGCTTTATTTGGTATTCTGGTGTTGAGTTCTGTTATGTTGTGGATTTTTCCCACCTAGAGTGGCACTTCTTCTTATTAAAACCTTTTAGTTTCTCACTCTGGCTTGTCGTCTGGTCCTGCATCCGAGTCATCCTGACACCCCCATGACGGGTTTGAACGTTGAGAGTTTAAACGAGAGAGAAAAGTGCGAAAATGTTCGTGTTTCCCTGAGAAAAGTCTAGAAAGTGTGAAGTGTTTTAGTTGTAGTTTTGCAGCCCTAAAACATTGTAAAAAATAAATATGACTACTCTAAATTTCATCTAGTGGCGTCTTGCAGTGATGTCACGCGCACACCGTTGTCCGCCATTTTGGGAGTCAAGCATACACTGTTGTGATACGCGTAAGAGGTCAAATCTTCGACGTTGGTGTAGAGAAACAGCCAGAAAATCTCATCATGGTTCCCACATGTTACTGTTGGTTGTCACAACACAAACAACCCCAAATACAAGCTGCTCATTTTACCGATTTCCATGAGATGAAGATAGAAAACAATGATGGATCGTTGCATTGTTTTTAACGATGATCATATAACGGACTTGTGAACCTCCACTGCTGAGATTTTGGGCTATTGACCCCAAATCCCTCCAAGAAAAGGTTTTAGAATTTCTCATGAGCTGCTTCAGTCATTTGAGGTGTTATTCCATGTGTTTTTTCCTCCCAGCTGCTGGAACTCTGGATTTATTCTCAGAAGAAATGGGCTGTACATAGATAGATAGACAAAGAGCCTCTGGAGTTTGGACCATCCTTCATACATACCATAGAGCCTCCAGTCAAGCGTCTCTGGTACTTTCACCCCTCTGTACAGTGAAGAGGGGAAGGGCAGCCCTCCGTTTGGCGTCTTTCCACGTTTTCCTCCTCGCATGCTCTGTAACTCGGACATGGTGCGATCTGCCAGGGAGTTGACGGCGAGGGTGAACGGCAGCCTGGCTCTGTTCTTGGAGTGGATGAAGCTGCAACACAAACCAGATAATGAGTCCGGACCTTTCGAAGGAAGGAGCGAGGACAGGAATGGCGCTCTCACCGCAGGTTGTGCAGAAAGGCGTGCTCCCTCTCCTCGTGCTCCCTTTCGTCGCCGTACTGACGCTGGAACTTCTCCTTGAAGTGGCCAAACATCTTCTGCGAGTGTCCTGAGGAGGACGTGTGGATGATCTCTTTCATTGGATTGGCCAGCATGTGGTGCTCCACTCCTGGACCCGGAAAGCCTCCACAGCTCATCCCTGTCACAACACACTGGACTTAGAGAAACCTTACATCTTGCCGGGCGTGTTTCCATCTTCCATATAGAATAAAAACCTTCAGGCAGAGAGAAAACTTTGGGGTCCAGATGAGTGCTGAAATCCTTGTAGTCCACCAGGTACTTGTCGTAGTGGGACCCCAGCAGGGTATTGTAACCCATCATCTCGTAGTGGAGGGGCACGGCCGTTCCCTTTCTTCCATCTCTCTCAGACTTTGCCACCCACAGCGTGTACGTGTTCTTCTTGTGCCCCACAGTGGTCACATTCTGCCACACCTCACATAGCGACCCCCCGTAGTACTCCATTCTCAGGAACTGCAGACGAGGAGAAATGAGACATCCTCAGGATTATACAGTTTGTTCCTGGAACAGGAGGCAGAAACCGTCTGCAGAGATCAGATCCAGTTTAGCTGCTACCTGATCAGTAAGGTTTGATGTAATTTATGGTTTGTCTGGGTTTAAAAAGTTCATGGGTTGATAGCTGCAGGATGCAGAAACCCTCCTTTGATAGGTAAAGGTACCGTATGCTTATATAGCGCGTTCTAGTACTACCTTCTTAGAAGCCTAAAGCACTTTACCGTCCCATAAATCAATGCACATCCATTCACACTCTGACACACTCTGCTGCTAGACACTGGCCTCAACCTCTATCCCCCGGGAGCAATGTGGGGTCCAGCGTCTTACCCAAGGACAATTGACACATGGGTGGAACCAAACCTTCGATATTATGATTAGAAACTAACCGATCTTTGCCAAGGGGGGCCGAGATGTTCTGTTGGAATGATCAAAAAAATGACTGTCCAATTCGGAAAACACATGAAAGTCAGAAAAACTACAAAACTTCCCCCACCACATAAATGCAGAATGACTTTCTACACCTAAACAAAGGTCAATTTATTTTTATTTATCTATGGGGATAATGAATAAGGATTGGGGATAAAATTCACAAGAATCTATTAATATAGTTTATTCCAGTTTAGCAGGCCAGATTAAATGGTTTTAAGGCCTGCATATGGCCCCAGGGCCGTAGTCTGCCCCTCCCTGGCTAGGTCACATCTCTCATTGGAAACAGGGTGTCTGCGAGTGAAAAATGTGCAGACCTGTACGGAGCACACAAGTGGCCATCACAAAACGGTCGGAGACCATTTGTTGAAGCAATAGCAAGTAAATGTTTGTGTAAATTATTTGCTATGGGAATGCTGTGAGCCACAGATCATAGCGAACACGTCAACAAAGCGGTGGATGAGACGTAGGCATGCCATGTCGTATGGATTTTTCAGCGTGACTGTAAGAAATTATACAGAAAGCAGTTTGGGTGAACATCCTACAGATAATTGCGTATCATGTACACATCCTGTGTGTGCAGCATTTGCGAAAGGTCAGTAATGAGCCAGTACGCACAACATATCAGCGTCTGGAGTGCTGTGTTAAAGGCACCGTA
This sequence comes from Oryzias latipes, assembly GCF_053564925.1. Lineage (NCBI taxonomy): Eukaryota > Metazoa > Chordata > Actinopteri > Beloniformes > Adrianichthyidae > Oryzias > Oryzias latipes. The sequence continues at coordinate 15,252,912 of NC_136247.1, read as the reverse complement.
TGACAGCTTCCCCAACACGTCAAAAACGCGTGAGTAACTTCCATTATCCTCATAAATACTTCATGACACACTTACCGCAACAATTTACGCTCCATTTTCATGACGTCTCTTGAAGTCAGTCTCAAGGGAACTACAAGACACACTTCCCCTTAACATGCACCCGCTCCTCTGAACAACCCTCCACGGACCCGGACAACCTAAAAACCCACAGCAACCCCCCATACCGGTAAGTTTGACAGAGGCCTAAACTCTGATTTTAAGTATGGCCTGTCTGTGTTTGGTTGATGTTTGCAAGATGCAGAAATCCTCCTTTGATTGAGTTTCATTTTCAGCATTAATGTAAAGCCTTCTTTACATTTTCATGAAGAATTTTACAGGTTTTATCACGGCGCTTCAAACTTGTCAAGCCTTTTGTGCTACAATTTAAAGAGAAGACTGAGATTTATGAATTCTGATCTACTGTCACCAAATACCTGTTGGATCCCATCCTGAGCCCAAAGAATCTACTGTCAGTCTGTGCAGAAGCTGGCGTGGACATGAACACTAGCAGACATCTTTCAGCTGCGAGCACACACCTGGAAGCCCTGCAGGTCGGGCAGCGTTCCCTGGGGTTGCACCGCTTCCTCTTTGGTTCCGTTCACCTGGAAGCACTTCATCACATTGCTCTCCGTCTCCGTGGTCTCGGGGGTGATTTTATACGCCACGCCAAACTCTTGGTGGGACGCCAACTGGTAGGTTGAAACCTGGCCTGTTTGTCAGAAGAACAGATGATGAAGATGGACATAAGTAACACTTAATACACACGCCAAATAAATTACAATAGAAATGTGTCTGTTCAGAATGACATAAAACCAACAACAAAAGAGACTATTTTATTGTAAGCCTGGTTCTGATAATTTAATTTAACGTTACCCATCTCTCCTCCTCTAAGCTTCCTCATGTACTTGTGATCAAAACAGTATTGACATTATAGGAAGGGATGGGAGACGGTGGTCAACGTAGAATCCGTAAATCTGTTCAAATTAAACCTTAAGGTCTTTAAATTAACTTTACAAGCTTATTTTGTTTAGTAATAAAAATAGTTTTCCCCTAAATAGTGATTTAAACTAAACAAAGGTTGATTCAATCAGCTTTTTCTTTAAAACTTAGCTAAGTAACCCAAAAGATCATAAAAATATAACAACTGTCATCATCTATATGTCGCAAAATGTGCTTTTTGTTCCTTTGATTTCCTGTTAATGTGATTGCCATGCAGGTTTGCTTTTTTCTTCCTCTAGTGAGAACAGAACTCCTCCCACTCATCCCTCAAGTGACGGTCAGGCGGCGGCTGCACGGGTTTCTCACCATGGTAGTAGTCGATTCTGCTCGACTTTGATGCGAGGTCGAACCAGCCCTGAAACGGCTCGACGATCTCGGCGTAGGGAAGAGAGATGACCCCTGAAATGATAGACATGAGCTGGAATTCACACACAGCAGTCCTGAACAGACCACATGACATTTCTGGAACTGACCTTTGACATGGTAAGAAGTCCCAAAATCAGGAAGAGGGAGAACAGGTTTTCCCTCTATTACTAAAAAACAAATCATAAACAGAGATTTTGAGTTATTACGCAGTAAATCCACATTTATGTCAGAACATCATCCATTGTCTTTAAATAATTGTTTTAACCATTAAATGTGCATAAAAGAGCTTAACTGGTTTATCATCACACACATATTTATAAAATGTAAAAACACACATAACATTAATTAATTGAGAAGACTAAGTTGAACAGTTAATGTCGTCTGTCAGGTCAGTTATGCAACAGTCTACACAATACAGCTATTTTCAGAAACACAGGGAAAAATATTGTAAATGTGCCATTATTGTGTTATTTCAGACAAATTCTTGATCTGTTTTTGTAGTCACGTCCACTAAACCCCATTGTCCGTGTGAGGTTCGAGGTCTGAAAAGATGCTGTGGAAAATCCAGTGTTGTCTCTTACCCCCAACAGCCACGAGGAGAAGCGCCACGCAACACAAATGCTGCATTTTTCCACAGATGAGGCGAGAAACACGACGAAGAAACACCATAAAATTAAAACCATCCGACACCAAGCATGACTGAGAGGGGGCAGCTTTCCAAAACCCGTAAACACTCCTTAAATTAACCACAGCAAACACATGGCATCACGTGACTGGCTACGACCAATCACATTGCTGCTGGGACAACCTTCCTCCAATGAGATTCAAGATGCGGGAGTTCAGCAGTCAACTGTCAGGTGACTTGTGTCATATGACTTCATTGTTTGTCACTCGGTATGCTAACTGTGGCGAAATTTAAAGAGGTGAAGGTGCAATTCTGTGCATTTTTTGAAATTAAATTACATTCTACTAAAGAAAACAAACAAGAAAATAGAGATACTTATGCAAAACACTCGATATAATTTACATTTGTTGTTAACTTTCGGGACTTTAGCTTCATGTTTTTTGTGTTTGTGGGAAAGAAAGAAAATTGACCTTTTGACCTAATTTCCTGCCTTTTGCCACTGGAACACAGAAGTAACCTCCTTGCTGGAGGCAGCTAAAAAAATCATTAATTTTGAAATAAATGATATAACATTTTTACTGTGTGTCTTACAATTTACAAACTAACTCACAAAGAAAGATGTTTAAGTGGAATCTAAAGTAATATAACTAAGGTTAGACATTTATTCCATATTTCATAACAAAACTGTATCACTTACCTTTTTTGCTGTAGAATTAGTTATTTTTCATTTCTTGTCTAAAACATTCCCGAGGAATTTTCACAATCAAAACACAATTCTGAGATATAAATTCATCATTAAAAAAAGGATTAAAAAACTTGAATAAATTAAGAGTTATGAAATTAGGCACAACAAAAAAACAAAAAACATGGCAAACACTAAAAAGAAACCAAATGCCTAATTATTTTTGAGCAGAGATTCAGATCAATTACTCAATTAAGGGGGGGAAAACAAAATCTAATACATTTTTATTTTTTTTATTTGCAGGATCAAAACGTGAATGATAATTTGTAATAACATATAACAAAAAAACACGTAATAAATAAAACCAGGAAATATTTATATGCTTTAAGATAAGATAAATTTTTTCAGTTTTGACAGGGACCACAAAAAACCCCCCACAAAGCTTTAACTTGTTTTCATTTAGTTGTTGTGAGATAATTAGATTTTTCCCATGCAATTGTGTAATAATGCATTTATTGAACACAGAGGGGTGTCTGTGTGAGGAGGAAACAGATCTGTTTGACATAACAAAATTGTTAACCAAAAAAGTAAATGACAGGCCTGATGAAGAGCAGGAAAAGGTTCAAATTGGGAAAAAATACTACTTTAGACATACAATTTTACTGGATTTGATATCAATTTAAAAGGCATAGTTACAAAAAGAAAAAAAATTATCAGTATGACATTAGGCTAAAAAAATGATGTTACAAAAGTTAAAAGATAAAAAACGTCTTTTGTTTTAATCTCAATGTTTTTATCAGATCATACTCTTCATTGGTAAACTATAAACATCTTCTAACCACATAATAAGTCTATAACATCTCTCATATTTTATTTTAGTTGCACATGTAGGCCCTGCACATCCATGTGAAGAAATGTCAGCAAATTTCTAACATTAAATTCTGCCCATGGGGTGAAAAGGACATAAGAACACGCCAGTAGGTGTCGCTGTCTGTCAGAATAAGAGGACTTTCTTCCTTAGACTCAAGTTTTTGCTTTAACTCCGAATCAACAGATATTCTGGCACAGAAATGCTACAATGGGGCACAGCTGTGAACTGTCAGAGGGAGAAGGAGGAGTTCTTCATGAGTGTGAAGGAATGCTGGGAAAAACTGATGTAAGTACAAAATCACTGCAGGAACGACACATAAAACTGTCCGTTCAAAGCTGAAATCAAAAAACAAATGAAAGCACCAGCACGCTGTTGTTTTTAAAAATGAACAGCGAGGATGTTTGTTCTGCAGTCCAACGTTCTACAGCTTTGGTTTTCACATCAAAAACGCATTCCTCTCTGAGGTTCCTCCTAGACTTCAGCACCTCCAGAAGAAGCAGATCTGCATTCCCAAAGAGTCGTTTTGATCCAAATTGGCTTCACTTCCCCACAGAATTGATTTGATAATGGAGTTATAAAATTCTGCAAAGATTTGACACAGATTGCTTGTGGAGCCAAAAGACCCAGATGAAGCAGGGCAGGCATCCACTTAAGCAGGTTCTCTAACCTTTTTAACCTCAGAGACCAATTTTTCCAGTTTAAGCGCACTGCAAAAACAAAATAAAAAGAAAAAAGACCCTCGTTTCAAGAAAAAGGGTTTTATTTTCTGTCTTGCAAGAGACAGAATCTTATCAAGTAATGTTTGCGATAAAATAATCTTAGGTTCAGCAAAACGTAACTTGGTGGCTAGAATTTTTTTCTTAAAATAAGATTTTTTATTTTGATCATTATTTTACCAATTGTTTTTTTCCTTTTTTGAAGAAAATTTGTAACCTATTTAGATTTTTTTTTTTTTTTTGCAGCATGGGGCCCATTCAAATACAATTTTATCAGTCTTTATTTAATTGATATTTAATAACTAAATAAAGTTTATTAAGAGTTTAACAAACTACCTCATGAAACAATTGGTTTACTGTGAAAATCTTGAATATTTCTATATAAATTTGCACATTCAACAACACCCAACCAGCCATCTTTCTGTTCTTTATATTTATGATTCCAAAAAATATTCTCTTCAAACATAGAAAATACATAGTAAATAACTGTGATGTGGTAACAAAATAAATGCATTTAGGTTTTCCCAAATTGTAGACAAAAGTGAAAGCCTGTTTATTTTCTTTCCCTGGACCCTCTGAGTCCACACAGCAGGTTGTGATGTTCAGCCATAAAACTGTCACACAGCTCAGTGAGTTGAGCTGTAAACTTGGCCTTGGAGTAGTAATGATGCAGAGGAGATTTTTTTCTTGGTGAGAAAAGAGGAAACCTCATTCTTCAGCTTAAGCAAACTCTGTAGAAATTTTTCTTTGTTGAAGGCTTCCATGGTGGGACTGAGGGGTGTTCTGTAAGAACTACATCAGGACTGGAAGAAAATACATCTCTTCTCTGTTTTTTCATCATTAATTAAACAGTCGATTTTGAGTTCTAAAGAAAAACACCAGAACCCCTTGGGTTCTGCAAGAGCAAAGCTCACATCATGAAGCTAATGTGTCAAAGGAACAGAGGCTGAAAACTTACAGGAACATTTTTATTGCTTATTTTGTTCTAAACAAACACAACAGTAACCACAAAAAAACACTTCAAATACAAGAATACATGAATATAAATATATATCTGTTCTACACAGTAATATCTGAGCTGTCAAAAATTCACTTACTCAAGGCAATCATTCACTCAGACAAGCAGCTTGAACTTTGGCACGTTTGCTCAAACTTTCATTCAGTCCGTCTCAACCGGGACGGGTCCAGTTTGAAGCCCGAGTTCTGCTGGAACCATTTCTAATCTCCTTCCCAATGCGTTCTGCTTTGAAGTAACTCCAGCAGGTAAGCATGGACGGAAGTTCTCAAGTTAGACCACTGACAGACTGTCCCTGGAGAGCAGAAGCTGACTGTTTTCAGCAAACACAGAAGCTTCTTAATCCATTTTTTTGTTAAAGGATGGGTCAGAAAATGCCATGTAATGCCCTCCAACAAGATCCCCACCAAAACTCTTAGAACGAAGGTTTCTTCTGGTTATAATGTCCACGGTTTTACAGTTTACTGTTGTAAACAACACAAGAGCACCTTTCATGTGACAACACAGATGTTTACACAACACAAAGACTGAGGGTCATGAGACTGTGGCTCGATGGGACTCCGTCCCAAACACTTATAGATGCAGTCAGGGTTTGAGGAGGAAGGCTCGGATCAGATACTGTTCAGCAGCAGGATGCTGCTGGTGGAGCTGGCCGGGTCAGAGTAAGGCGGATGCTCATCCTCCGAATCCTCTTGGTTTTGAGCTACATTTAACTTGTTCAAACCGGCCTGTATTGTGGCCTCGGCTCCCTCTGCTCTGTCACCTGAAACACATCAACACCAGTCAGAGCCGTTTCGTATGCTGCAAAAGCCTGCAGCTGCTGCTGAAAGTCTTCAGCTGCAAATTCACAAGACATCTTTGGAACTGCAAGAAGAAAAGGATTTGAGTTTCAGACTCAAAACATCAAGAGGTACACCAAAATCTTTTTCCATCATTTTTTTTAATCACTTTTTAGTTCCTCCAGGATGTTGAGACGTCATGATGGCACCAATTTCCACAAATTCAACCAAATCCTGCACATTTGTCTCAACACAGAAACTGCAACTTTGGCCAAAAGTTCTCATTTTGAACTTATTTTAAAATCAAACTGTCGGCAATAATTAGGTTTTGAGACTTAAATATAAACATCATCATTCTAATCAATCAAACATGCCCCTACGCCAGTGTTTTAACATATTCACTTCCTCGTTATGGTGATATTTGGGTAATGAGGTCTCAACAAAAATCACATCTAAAGATGGTGCTCAACAGTTTGAATTAATTGTGTGTGTGAAGTTACTGCGTGTGTGTACGTGTGTGTGTATGTATCATCTATATATTCATTGAGTGTGAATTAACTGTGTGTGTGAGAACAACCAAGTACATCACAGTGGACAACACACATGATGTCAGCAAAAACTGATCAACCATCATTTCCGTCCAATGTGTGGAAACGCTTTGAACATGTGACTTTACAGTGTGCTAGAATGTTCTGAAATTGTTCCCTTTGGATTCTTTGGATGTGGAAAAACAACAGTGGTCTGAACTTTAGGAAACTAAAATGTGAATGGATTTACCATTCATTGTTGTTTCAAGAAATCTTGGAAACTTCAGCTGTACTGTTTAGTACCCACTTATTTATCTCTGTTAAAGTTTTGGATAAAGATGTCCTGAATCTCAAAGAATTGGATTATTCAAAAGAACTAAGATCAACTATGAGTCAAATTGTTGTTAAAAGGAATCGTTGCACCTCTAGTTTTAGTGCTCTCCAGAAATGTCATTTTCCATGTTTAACCGTTTATTGCAAGACACTTAGAGGATGGAAAATAAATAAAATAGTTATATTTTTAATATAAGATTTTGAATAAAATAATTACAGTTGCGTCATGATTATTTTGTTTCTGCTATAGTTTGTTTAAGCCTTGTAGATTTGAAAGTTTTCAGATTCTTTGGGTGTTGTGGTACGGGTTCACAGCTGTCTGTTACTGTGTGATCACAGACTGTGTGATCAGGGTGTGAAGGTTCAACTTCTCCTTCATTCTCTTCACACAGCTTCACAATATTTTTAGCAAAGGTTTTTCAGGTGATTTCTTTTTTCATTATCAGGCTGTGATGTGTTGATTATTTTACATTTGGGTCATTAGATGTGAAACTGCACTTTTAGGCTCCTAAAATGAACAATTTGATCTTTGGGAACATTTTAAGCTCCTCAAGCATCAACTGTTGTTCCCGCACACACCTCTCTCCTGGTCGCAGTCCGGTGAGGAAGCTCCACTGCATCGGCTGCGTGGACCCAAGAGAGGTGAGGCGTGTCCAGAACCGTACACCAAATCGGGGCTGTGAGAGCTGCAGTGGCTCTCCACCTCCGCACCTCCAGGACAGGATGAGGGGGGAGAGGAGGACTGGTCGGAGCAGGGAGGGCAGTACAAAATGTGGTTGAGGGGGGTAGAGGCAGAGGTGGAGGGACGGGAGCACAACGAAGAAGAAGGCGAGGAGGGCGGGGTTTGGTGTGAAGAAGAGGTGTGAAAGTCTGCCTCCTCCTCTGAGCTGTGACTGCATTCCTCCTCGATGGACACCGACACCACTGAAACACAGACATGCCCGTTAAAGGTGGAGGCACCAACTCAGACCCACAAGAAGGCCAACGAGGGTGGACGTAGCTCCTCAGACTTACTGGACAGGCCGTCAGATTCCATTGGGAAGTTGGAGATGTCCTCGTTCCCATCGTCGCCCTCCGCCCCGACGCCTTGCTCCCTGGTTCCCATGGCGAGGGACCGGCGCTGGGCGTGGATTTCCTCTGAGATGCTTTCCAAGTTGCGCAGCGCCATGCGGTACTCTGCCTTGGCAACCACCAGTTTGGCCTGACGCTCGTCCACGTGGCGCTTCAGTTGCTATGAAAAGTCCCAAAACATTCGAGTGAAACAACATTAAGACGTTGTCATACCATGACATAGGAAGGCCATGTAAGAATGATATCAAAATCACTTATTTCAACTTATATAACCCTTCGTTTTATACTTGATACACACATTTCAGAGACTTATTAGAATGATCCCAATTTTTCCTTAAAACCCATTGGATAAAACGTGGGCCGTGTTTTCTGCCGTGTTTCATTATGTCCAGACGGATGTTACAGTATTATGGGACATCGCTGATAGGATGATTAAGTTTGCAGTTAACTGACTTGGATATTGATAAATCATGTAATAAAATGGATATAGTATAACGGGGTGGGATCATATAAGTTCGCTTCCTTCCACTCCCTTTCAAGCAATATTTATTAATATGTCTAATTATCTTAAGTTTGATTAGTTACTGTATGAATGTATAACTGATGATTACATTGCTGTTGTGTATAATTTCTACTTAATTGCTTGAAATGACGATTTATCGTATTTCGGGCAGATACTCGCTGCAGTGTTTTTCAGGTAAATACCCTAGGGCGGTTCAGTTAATTAACTCACCTGCTCAGCGTCCTATTTAAGCCAGGTGCGCAGTTGTTCATTCTTTCTTACCTTCAGCGCTCATTCTTCGCCGGTCTCCGAGCCCGCGGGTCTCCGTCTCTTTCGGCATCTTGCTGTGTTCCCCCGTCCTTCGGATGGATGATCCCCATCTTTCTGATGTGGGGTTTTCGTTTCGCCGCGTCTGCTCTCCTTAATTTCTCCTCCGATCCGCGGGCGGCTGACGGCGCACGGCGCGTTCGTTTCGCCGCGGTCGCGTGCATCCGCAATGGGTGTGCTTTCCGCGATGTTCGGGATGTCCGTGCCCCCCGATCAGGAGTAGTCCGGGTCTTCTCGTCTGCCGTGGTCACCCCAATTGTCCACGGTGAGCGTCATGCGGTACTTTTCCCGTGTAGTTTTCTATGGCTGCGTCTCACTTCCTGTTTACTTCGGTGACGTCACGCCCCTAAGGACCCTGGGAATTGTGGTTTTGACTCCGGGTCCTTCATGATGCACTTCTGATTCCTTTTCTGCTGCGTAGTTCTGCGTCGTCCGGTTGTTTTTTCAGGGGTTGTGGGGTCCTTTCTGTGGTTGTGAAGGCTGGCAGTCCTCGTTTGGACAGGTTTCTCATGCTGGCTGAATTTATCGTGGCTTTTGGCATTTGTTTTCTGTTGCTGTTTTGTTCTTTGGGAGCTGTGTGTAAATCTTATCTTTAATTTGATGATGGCTTTATTATTATGGCGGTTCTTCTGTTTGTTTTCTTCGTTGTTGTAGCTGCTGGTTAGTTAGAATGTGAATCAGTGTCTCTTGGACCCGTCTCTGCTCTGTGGACATTTTTCCCTATGATTGGTCTCTCTTATGCAGCGTCTATGGCTCATTTTATTCACTCAGCGATCCTCGTTCATTGCCCCCGCACATTCTGCATCTGGTTCTGCTCCGCCTGTTTTTCCCCGCTCTGTGTACCCCAGTGGGTCCTGCCCTGTCCTCAGGGACTTGCGTCGGCCGCATTAGTGAGTGTTTCGGTCTCGTCGCGGCCTTGTTTTCTCGGCTGGACAGTTAATTTGTTATTCTCTCTCTAGTTTGGTTGGAGGTTTGTGGGTTCTATGTGATGGATTCTTCCGGGGCATCGTTTTCAAAGCCGCCACTGAGGGTGGCCCCTGGGAAGTGTTCAGGTTGATGTGACTTGATCTGGACCTGTTAGCGCCTCGCAGTTCATCTTCTGGGCATCAGTGGCCTAATTCCCAATGCGCCTTCAGGATTAGTATATGTTTTCTTCAGCTCCCCATGCTGTCTCCACGATTTTCCTCCGAACGCGATATAAGGCTGAGGATGACTGTCACTGATGGTCTCACTGTTCTGCCTCTATGCCTCTCAGTGGCGTCTCTTGGCCTTCAGTTGGCGCTCGAGGTGTTTGCCGGTTTACCTTTCCGTTGTCGTGGCAGTCCTCATAAAATCGACTTTATCGCCCTGTACTGGATATTTGTAGGCGATGGGTGCCCTTCATTTTGCATGTTATTGATGATTTCTTGGTGGCCAACTTTCCTCTGTATCCCTGGTCTTTTGAATCTCTGTGGAAAAACTTTATTTTCAAAATTGGGTTTCCACGTTATCTATAATGTACGGTCCTCCACCCGTCCGGATTTATTTTTCTTCTATAGATTTGGGTGGTTCATTGACGTTTGTCTCTCCCCGTTATGTCATCTCTAGCTTTTGTGCAGCATGTCGTTTATTCAAATTCTGGTTGGATATAATTCGTCAATGATTGGGCCACCTGACATTTGCTGTAGCTTTGGTCCTATGGTCATCCGTTCATTTTGTGTTTTTGTTCTGGGTAGTTCGATCCTGGGCCACGTGTTCCTGTTCTGGATTTTCATGTTTTGCGTTTGATCTTTCCCTCTCTATGCCTGGAGTGGTTTTGTGATACCTGTTGTGTCTTCAGGCTCCCTCCACTTGTTCTCCTGAGTCTGCGCCTTCTGGTTTGGGGGAAAAGGATTTAAGAAGAGTGGTTTGTGTTTGTCCGGCCGCCAGAATCTACAGCTCTGATGGTTCTTAAGGGGTCGTCCGGTTATTTCATCCTTGGAGATTATATTAAGGCTGTTTCAATATTGAATGATAGTATTGTGTCATCGGTTGACTTGGTTAATGTTTAAATAACACCTTGAGCAACTTCTACCCTGACCATAGGAAATATATCACTTGCGCTCTCAAGCTTAGTTCAAGAGTTAAATCTTGTGTCCACAAGTCAGTCTTCTATCTGCCTTGTTTAAGCAGATGACACTCTGCTAGATGCATCCCCATTTAGAGGTTTGTTATACTCCGCCTCTAAATGCTTAAGGTTCAGTCTAGCAAAAATACTATCAAAACCTATGATCCCTCATGGCTCTCAAGTTCTCTTTTGCAGTATCCAGTCGCCCTTGGCTAATTAAAAAATTTGAGAACCACTAATATCAAATACAAGGCATCAAATCCAGCCGAGCTGTAATCCTCTGCTACGTGGGATGTTGACCTTCCTCATCTACAAATCTCCTTGGCTACTCTTCCCATCTACTACTCCTCGATGGCCTCCTGAAGGTGCGTCCCTCTGAAACTGTCAAAGGTTACTTTTCTCATCATTGGAATATATAAAAAATTGGTGTTAAGATTTCGTGCAGGTCATATATTTCACTATCATTTCACTGTTGGAATTTGTAATTATGGTGGTTTCTAGGGTGCGATAAATCCACAATGGGTCTTTACCTTAACTATCTACTAAATTTCACTTTCTCAGATTTGTTTTTTTTTAAAGCACTGTTATTTAATTTATCTCAATCATTTTGAAACTGATCAGTTTCTGGGTTATTTATATATTCTTGTCAAGACTAATACTGCTTTGTTTTATCTATGCATCGTATCCTGAGCCTGGAAACCCCTACGCCCCGATCAGCTTCTCCGTTTCTAGGAAATGATGTCACCCATGCATTCCTTGATCTGGTGCTGCAACGATGACTGCTCGACGTACCTATTGCTGCACTGAAAGTGACGGGGCGTTGGACCTCCTCTGCATTCCAATGACACTTCTGACTGAATTAATTAATCAATGTCAACCGCAGAATGAATGTAAATTCTTCGATTATAGATGTTAAAAGAAAATTATAGCCAGGTGGAAGCCTCAAAATTTGGGTTGCTCTAAGTTGTATCATAGTATGCGCGGAGCTCGAATCTGGTTCTTAAGCTCATTTGTTTGTAGTATGCCAATGAAGCATAGTAAATATGGGCGTTGAACTCGTTCTTAATATTGGGATGGAACCTCATTTATATGGATGTTCCTTGAGCGCTTATAATTGGTATGCCAAATGGAGAAAATTATGGCTATTAAGCTCGTTCGTGGTACTGTCGTTGGGAGCTTCGAAATAATGGATGTTACTTAAGCGCGTGTATATATAGTTGCCAAAATGGAAGAGTTTATGGCCATCAAACTTGTTCTTAGTTTAATAGAAGTTTGAATAATGGCTGTTAAGCATGTCATACGCCATCGGAAGCTTTGGATTGGATGTTAAGTTAGTGTATCATACGGGTTGTTTGGCGGTTTAAATTATAGTTCTGCACAGCGTTTTGCGGAAGTGAGCTTACGTTCTAAGATCAGGTATAAGTAATTTTATGTTGGCTCCCCTTTTATTTCTTTCCCTCTCTCTTTCAGATAGTATGTTCCTCTAGTGGTTTCCACGAACGGGAGCGACCCTACGGTCAATGGTGCCGGGTCACACATAGCAGATCCACTAGATAGCATGTCCCCTTCGTGGCGCTGTACTCGAACGGGGCGGCCCAACGGAGAATGGTGCCGGGTCACACATAGCAGATCCACTAGATAGCATGTCCCCTTCGTGGCGCTGTACTCGAACGGGGGCGGCCCAACGGTCAATGGTGCCGGGTCACACATAGCAAATCCACTAGATAGCATGTTCCCTTCGTGGCGCTGTACTCGAACGGGGGCGGCCCAACGGTCAATGGTGCCGGGTCACACATAGTAGATCCACTAGTTAGCATGTTCCCTTCGTGGCGCTGTACTCGAACGGGGGCGGCCCAAACGGTCAATGGTGCCGGGTCACACATAGCAGATCCACTAGATAGCATGTTCCCTTCGTGGCGCTGTACTCGAACGGGGGCGGCCCAAACGGTCAATGGTGCCGGGTCACACATAGCAAATCCACTAGATAGCATGTTCCCTTCGTGGCGCTGTACTCGAACGGGGGCGGCCCAAACGGTCAATGGTGCCGGGTCACACATAGCAGTCATACTGGGAAATGAAATGAAAATGGAATGCTGCCGAAAACACACCCCATTTTATTACACACTGATTATACATTCACACTTTTCTTCTTCTGGATGATTTTAGTGTTGGGGGTTTTGTTACCCGAAAGTTTTATGGAAATTTTATGGAATTTTATGGAAGTTTTATGGAATTGAACGGAGCCTTATGCCAAACGAAAATATGTGAATGCCAACTTAAAGAATGTGGAAAAATGTCAAATAAATATTTCTTACTGCAAGAGTTGTCTGACTGAAATGACGATTTATCGTATTTCGGGCAGATACTCGCTGCAGTGTTTTTCAGGTAAATACCCTAGGGCGGTTCAGTTAATTAACTCACCTGCTCAGCGTCCTATTTAAGCCAGGTGCGCAGTTGTTCATTCTTTCTTACCTTCAGCGCTCATTCTTCGCCCCACCCTCCTCCCCGGCTTCCACCTGTGGGCTCCGTAAAGGGGGGTTTTGTTACCCGAAAGTTTTATGGAAATTTTATGGAATTTTATGGAAGTTTTATGGAATTGAACGGAGCCTTATGCCAAACGAAAATATGTGAATGCCAACTTAAAGAATGTGGAAAAATGTCAAATAAATATTTCTTACTGCAAGAGTTGTCTGACTGAAATGAACCATTTCAAATCAAAAAATTCAAATCAAAGTTATGTGACATAAAGTGATACTGGATATCATCATCCAAATCAGCAACATCCCATAATAACTTCTTTCCCGACTTCTCATTTTGTTTCGTTTTTCTATTTTGTTTTCTGGAATTTTTTTTGTCAATTTTTTACGTTTTATTTTCTGAAATGTTGTTTTGCTTTCTAAAATGTAAAGCTGTTTTTTTTAACATTTGTTTTACTATTTTAATTGTCGTAATCGTTTTCAATGTTTTTGCGTTAAGTGATTAGTTGATGTGATTTGCACTTCAGAGCCACCGTACATTACTTATCTGTCGTTATTCTTTTTTTAAATGATGACTTGTGTTGAAAAAATGAAAAACTGCTGATAATTAATTCTTGATAAAAAAAAGTCACACCATGTTAAAAAAAGGGTGGATCAAGTTTAAGACAGTGGGTAAATAAGGTGGAATTTTAGTAACACTCGTCAATATTTGGATGTGCCACAAACCTGAAAATGAAGGCTTCATAAGTAAGAAGACATTTGGATGATGGATTTAAGTCTGTAAAATCATGCTTTTTTCCCACATACCTCCAGCTGTAGATAATACTTGGCTTTCAGTTCAAAATAGGGTCTGCAGGGGGAGAAAGAGAAGAAGGGGTGAGAGGGGGATGGGGAGAAACAGCGGGAGGAGGACCACTCCTTCAGTGAACATTCCTTGGCTCTTACAATAGAAGCCCACCCCAACACTACTTGAACATCAGGAGAACATCTGGACTGCATCAGAGAACATGAATGTAACCCCTGTTTCTCAACCCTCCTGGCGCATTAAGAGGCTCAGGCAGGGCGGGGCTCCACCCGCTCAGTCAGAGTGAAGCACCAACCTGGATTTGTTGATGGAGCGCTTCAGTTTCTTCTCCAGCTGCTTCATGTGGCCGATGCAGGCGTTGTAGTTGGCCGCCGTTTTCCTGTGTTCTGCCTCGCTGCGTGTTCTGGCTTGCTCCGCCTCCATCACCTGAAGACATCCACAAAGGAGGTGACTTTAACGGAGGTTCCCTTTCCTGCGCTGCCCGTCCGCATTTCCTCCTCACCCTCTGTGTGGCATGGTTGAGCATTTCCTGCCAGGCAGAGTCAAACTGGCGGGTGTCCTCCTCCAGGAGCCTCTCTTCGGCTAGAGCAATGGTCTCCTTGGCTGCTCGCAGGATCTCCACGGCCCGCTGGAACTCCTGAGTGGCCTGTTGGGCTTCAATCTGAGCCTGCAGCCCAGACAGACAGGATAGCCATCATTTATTGCAGGAAAATGACAGAAAAGCAAGAAATCCAGTGATCTTTTAATTACCATGATGCTATTTTTAGCCACAATGGAAGAAACCTGTGGAAACCTTTTAAATTACAACAGAATTTGATGTTCTGATCTCTGCAAACTGTCAAAGGTTCCTGTGCTTCCTTTATTCTTCCACCGTGTTAGTGATTGTTCTGGGTCGAGGGAGAGGAGGAATTTCAAAGAAGGCAAACAAAGAAAATGTGTCCTCATTCTTATTTACAGCCACGTAAACAGCAGATACATATGATCCCCCCCATAAAAATGAACTATAATTGTAAGGAGACAGATTAATAAAAGGGCACAAAAAATGTAAAACATTTCAAAGCCCAAAAGTGTCAGTTTTATTTTTCTGTTATCGTACAAAATATCTGCTCTGGCGCAATGAAAACATACATTTAAAGAATAAAAGTGATTTTTAGGTTGAATTGAGTCACTGTGATAGTTTTTTGCTTCTCAGCTTTAATCACAAATGATCTGTTTTCGCTTTGGTTTCTTTCTCGTGACTGCAAAGAATTCTGGGATCAGATATTGTCTCTTTTTTCAGAAAGGACGGTTCAGCATTTAATGAAGGAAACCTCCTTTCCTTTCTGAATGGCAAAATTCAAAGGCCAAAGGAATCATTTGAGACGCTTCACTCCAAAACAATCCTTCCTCCTCAAAAGGAAGAATCTGGAAACAAATCCTCAGTGTGAGAGACATGTTACTTCCCACCTGAAGGTGACTAATATTCTAATGTGTCACACTGTAGTAAAGATAAATGGAAGTATTCAGCATTGACTGAAATAACGGTCTTAACAGAGATCAGAGAATTTGTAGCATTATTTCAAACCAAGATGATGGAGACACAAAACAGACCGAATAAGCCTTTTCCGGAGTCGTTAAAGCTGACAAGATGACAGCGTAAGCTGCAGTTTGATTAAATCCCCATGTGGTCACTAAGTGTTCTTGTAATATGTAACCTATTTCCTCGAATGGTTGATCCAGAGTGACAGCCTCAGAAGAGCTAAGAAGATCTGGCATCACACGCGTAGGACCGCCGACCCAGCGGACAAACGGAAGCATTGTCTGTGAGGGAATCCGACATGCTGTCTGCTCGCCCGTCCTGCAGCCCACAGCCGGTCAGTCAAAGAAGGAATTATTGGACCCACGTACAGAACTCCAACAGGCGTGAGTCAGCTGACAGGCTCAACGCCGGCTCCAAATATTACCAGAAGCTCTGGCCGGATGTTCATGTGTCGGATGAAAGTGATTGGGGAAGATCACTCTTTTAAATTCTCAAAAATAAAACAAAAAAATCTTAAATGTAGTTTACACCCAAATGTCTTAAAGTCCCTATTCGATCACCTTTTGATCTTTTGTCAAAATGTTCACAGTGGTCTATCTTTTTATAACTATTCTGGTTTCAGACAGAATTTTAAAAACCTGTGTCGTTTTCTAGGACATAGTTTCTGCAGAACGGCAGAAACCCTTCCCGTCAACCATAACTGAGAGTTTTCTGTTTACACACTCTCCTGCTAGCTTACCGCCCCTCACAACCCCAAGCCAACATTACTGATGCACTAAAAATGTTGAGCAATATCAGAGTTACCCAGCCGTACAGTTTTGATCCAGATTCCAGTTCAGACAAAGAAAACAAAAACGTAAATGGATCTATTTGTCTGCAAGTGGATGCATCAGAATGGAGCGGAGCCGGGAGACTGTGGCCCACTGGTTGTAGTTTGTACATAACAACTACAGGCTTTACAGCATTTTTTCATCTGCTCCTGACTCACAACTACTTAACCCTTGTGCTATCCTAGGCACTTTAACGTTGGGAGTTGGGTCATCTAGACCCATTAGACAGTGCGCTGAACCTTTTTTCTTCAATGATTTGTGATCTTCACTGGTGTCCATGGATTACATGAAATCTTTCCACCTTTATCCACCTTTGTCATGGTAGGGAGAACACGTCAATGTAAGGGTGGGGTCATCTAAGGTAGCACAAGGGTTAAGTAAAGAAATCTTAAATGCGATTTTAATCTTAATTTTCTGTATAAATATCCCCCATCTTGAGAAAAATGCTACAAGAACACGTTATAATAACCAGAAACAATTGGAATGGATCTTTAAAGACACTGTCAGTTATCCAATGAAATTCTTTTGCTTGCTAGTCTGCTTTGACTGTGAGCCTCAATGGAAACAAAGATGTTTATTGAGTTTTTCTGACAACTGGATTATTGTTGCAGCTAAAAAAGCCATTTGAGCTCAAACCAGAGATAAAACTACATACAGTTTCAGCACTGAAGCCATTTACTAAATGTTGTTTTAGCTGATTTACCAACTGATCAGATAGACCTCTGCCTGGACTTTCAGTCTACAACTTGTCACTGACGAGTGTTAATTTCAGAACCTTCAAAATAAAACTCCATCGTGATAGACTCAATCTATCTATTTAATTATCGTTTTATCGTCCGGCCCTACCTGGAAATTTTTCTTTTAGGGACAAGAAGTCACGAGAGAAAATATTTAAGACCCTTTCATCATGATCTAAGACCGCTGACTGCTGCATAAGGCCTTTTTTTATTGTGCTATCCTAGGCACTTTAACATTGGGAGTTGGGTCATCTAGACCCACTAAACAGTGCGCTGAACCTTTTTTTCTTCAATGATTTGTTAACCTCACTGGTGTCCATGGATTACATGAAATCTTTCCACCTTTATCCACCTTTGTGGATAAAGGTGGAAGATGTAACCTGTATCCTAATATCATCAATAAGCAGAGACATTTAGCATTTAACTTACATATTAGGTTCTGAAGAAAATTTGATTTAGACAGTTCATCATGATCATCATCATCATCATCATTTATTTATTTATTCATTTATAAAGAACCTTCCACCATCAGCCAAGGAGACCCAATGTGCTGTACACATGGCAAACAAAACATACAAAACTCAAAAGCATTAACCAACTTCATCATCGTAAAGACATAAATAAAATAAAACAAAAAGCATAAAACCAAATTAAACCATTGTAAAGGCATAAGTAGAAAAGAATAAAAAGCATTAAACCAATTTGAAAGAGACTTAAAACCAGGGCTAGGTTGATGCTAAAACACTGAAATGGAGGAAGAATTCTTTATTAAAACTCTCCAAGAACGTGACCTCTCTAATCGCCGGTGGCAACATATTCCATAGTTTAGGAGTCAACACAGCAAACGCACGGTCCCCCTGAAACTTACGTTTTGTTCTGGGAACCATTAACACAAGCTGGTCAGTGGAACGTTAGGACTTTAGGGGGGAATATTTTAAAAGCAGACTATAGGTAAGAAGGTGCCATACCTGCCAGGGACTTAAAAGTAAGGACCAAAATTTTAATAAAAATCAAATATTGTCCTGTTTTTAGCAACTTTATAAACTTTGGTTGTTTCTGCAAAAGAAAGTTTCTGTAAAATACCCCTATCCTCCGGCTTCTCCCTAGCCCTTTAATTGTTGTGGCATGTGAAGTGATAGAGGTGTCCGAAATTGTTTTTTTAAGGGTAGAGCGAAGGGACTTTGAGTTCTGTATCCCTCTGCTGGGAGGGTGCTCTGCGTCCCGCTGTGCCACGGAGGAGAAATACATTTTTTCACGTGGGTGTGCTCTGAATGACAGAAGTTTACATTTAAATGTAAGTAATTAGTTGTTGTTTGACCGTGACTTTTTAAAGTTACAGAATCGATATTGTTATGTCATTTTCCAAGCGCTGGCAGCTACGCATTAATGTAGATAACCGGTGAATATTGACAACATCATCGAGTGTTAGCGTCGTCCAAATTTGAAGACACTATTTTTCCATAACTCTCCGTTTGGGGGGATAAATGTAGGGGTAGGGAGAAGCAGTAGGGAAAGGAGAAGTATTCCTATTCGGCCTTTGACTCAACCTTTTATTCCTCATTTCCTGTCCCTGAACCGCTGCACTGGGCCCAACCTCGGCGACGCACAGAACCTGACTTTAAACAATGGTCACCGAAGGCGGTACTGACAGTTATGCTGACACTGCGATGTTGTCTCTTCCTGGTAATTTCAAGCAAGCTTTGCTTGTTCAGGAAAATCTCAACATTTGGTGCAAGCCAGGCCTCCAAAGTTTACTTGCTACATGTATGTACAGAGTACAACAATGAAAAAAAGTAACCAATAAACCCAAAAATATTCACTTTTTCATATTGAATTAGCATTTTTTTTGCATTTTTTTTACAGACAGCTTAGCTGAGTCAGTCTAAGATGAGTGTAACTGATGCATCACCGACACAGGAAATGGCTGTTGAGTGAACTTTCTTGTTCCTCTGGTTTATCGTTGGATTCTCTTTTTTCAATAAACTATTGTAATCCCAGATTTAAATGTTTTTGAATCTAAACAACTTTTTACACATTTTACAATGCGTTCCAAATGACTATGCAAATTTTATCTCAGTGTCAAAAAGATAAAATTCTTTGTTTTTTAACTAAACTCACGGGTGATATTGAATCTACTACTAAAACTACTAAAAAGGACGTTCCACATTATTAAGCAGACCAACGTTTTCAAGCAATTTGGAAAACAAAAAATCATATTTAACATATGTAACAAAATCACATTCATGCATGACAGAGCACCATCTTATGCTGCAAGGAATACTTCTCCATCATTGGCTGCTATAGGCATAAAAGGACACACTGATGGTGTGGCCCCCATCCTCCCTTGACCTCAACCCTATTGAGAACATTTGGAGAATTCTCAAGCCAAATTTCTTTGGGCCTTGTAGGTAGAAAAGCGCTGTATAAGTATACACCATTCACCATTTACCATCAATGGGGACCTCCAAGCATGTTTTCTCCGGGGACTCTGGCTTCCTCCCACCGTCCAAAAACGTACTTCATAGGTTAATTGGTTAATCTAAATATTCCATAGGTGTGAATGTGAGAGTGAATGGGTGTGTATGATTCTGGCCGTGCGACAGACTGGCGAACAGTCAAGGGGTGTACCCTGCCTTTGCCCATAAGTGGCCGGGATAGGCTATGGCAGCTCTGTGACCCAGAAAGGGATAAACGGAAGAAGATGAATGAAGGTATGTGATTCAGTATTGCAAAGCAGTACTAAAGACAATAAGTGCCAAACTGTGGCCTTGTTTCAGTTTTTCCAACAATAAACACTGCAGAAAGCAGCCAGACTTCAAGGCCCCGCCCCTGCATGAATGTCTGCTCAGGGTTGTCAGAGTGGAGCAAATAAAACCACTTGAGGAACTTCTGGAAGCCTCACTGTGACCCAATTCTTGCTGTTGCTGGAAAAACAGACAGCGCTGATGGATATTTAAAGAGGAGGAGCCAGGTCAGCAAATCATGTGACCACTAGGTGGCTTATTACTCAAGCTGTGTATTAAGATGTGAAAGGGAAACTTCACAAATAAATAAAACACTGAACACAGTGTTTAAAAAAAAAAAAACAGTCTGGTTTTGAATCACTTTTTTCATCTTTGGATTTAAATTTTAGGGGGAATATTTATAAAATGTTTTATATTTGAGATGACAAATGTGGGCGTTGTCTTGTTGATAGACGCACTGGGGATTTCTCGGCCTTTAGGCTTTTCAACTCATTGTATTCTTTGACTGTACCTGACAACTGGACTGAGTGAGTGTGACGTCACCGATAACTTCCAGCTCCAACCAAATAAAGTCAATCCAGTTACCACTGTTTCACAATACAGACGGTTATTCTGACCAATAGAATGATGGAGTAGTAACTATTTATTTCTCAATAGAAAGGATTTGATAGGATTTTGTGGGTACTTCTGTTTGAAATGCCATGGGGGAGGGGGTCACTCAGTCCAGTTCCTATATCATTCAATTGTGTTTCAGGCTTCCTGCTGACATTCCGCTGATTAATCCAGGCTTCAGATTATGGCAGAACTCTTAATTCTCAATGTTAGACAGATGCTTCTGCTTGAGGTCATGGAGTCTGAATCTCCTCAAACTGGGTCAAACATCAAATATTAATCATTCATACATAAATAACAATCAGACACTTCACCAGCAAAACTAAAAGCCTTTGTTTGCTTACTTTAGAAAGGTTTGGGGCCTGCCTTTAATTTATGGTTCAAGTTACTGTATTCTAAACCCACTGCAAGGATTCCCACTAACTCCTAAATATCAAGTCCCTTTAACCTGTACCAAGACATCCGTCAGGGCTGCCCTTGGAGCCCTATACCCTGCAATCTAGTGATAGAACCTCTTGCTATTGCACTTCGCAGCTGTAAAGACCTTTCTGGTATTAGGAGAAGAGGTATGGAGCACAGGGTCTCCTTATATGTAAACGACCTGTTGTTCTATGTCTCCAACCCAGCTCAGTCTTTTCCCTCTGCCCTGGCATTGCTCAGTCACCCTGGCGATTTTTCAGGCTATAAGGTGAATATTAGTAAGAGTGAGCTCCTTCTGGTTAACGAAGCAGCAAAAAGCCTAGACTTCCATAGTTTCACTCTGAAAGTCGAGCGCAGTAGGTTCACTTACCTTGGAGTCACAGTTACCAAAAATATAAAGATTTATTCAAAGAAAATTGTGCAGTCTTTTAAACAGGATCAAACTGATAGTCCGGCAGTGGTCTTCCCTAGCAATGTCTTTAGTTTGACGAGTGAACTCTGTTAAAATGGTTTTACTGCCTAAACTTCTGTATCTTTTTCAAACTCTACCAATATGCATAACTGGCTCCGTTTTTCAGCAACAACTAGACTTTCTTATATCCTCCTATATTTGACCTTGTCTAAATAAAATCTACCTCCAAAGATCTAAAATAGAAGGGGGGCTTGCCCTGCCGAATTTTCGCTTCTATTACTGGACATCCAACTTAAGAAATATTGTGAATTGGTCTTTCTACCATTACCACTCAGACTGTCCTGACTGGATACCACTCGAGCTTTACCAGGACAACTATCTCTCTCCTCTGACCTTTGTTGGCTCTGGTTTGCCTTTAAGTTGTATTGCATCTCTTAACAACCCTGTAGTTAAACACACACTGAAGATATGGTCCCAGTTTAGAAAACAGTTTGGCCTTTACAGTTTCTCTATTTGGAGTCCTATTGCTATAAATCACCTTTTTAAGCCATCTACAATAGATCCAGGCTTCCTGCGATGGCACCACAGCGGTATCACTCGCTTTAAAGATCTATTTATAGATGATACCTTGGCTTTATTTGTACAACTGAAAGAGAAATTTGATCTTTTAAACTTAGATTTTTTTCACCATCTTCAAGTACGTCATTTCTTTGTTTCACAACTAGCAAAATTCTTAACCACTACAGAAACAGAAATTTTTATTTTTATGTTTAGTTAACTTCAGAGGGGGTGATGGGGCGTCTTATAATGTGCGTGTATGTGTGTGGGATGGGGAAGGGCGTTTTATAGTGTGTGTATGTGTGGGGTGGGGGGTGTCATATACTGTGGCCGCATACCCCTGTGAAACTGGGTCGTTGCGCTCAGTACCCCATGCCCTTACGCCTTTCCTTTGGAAAAAAGCCACATTGTCCTCCTGCAACACGACACAGGCAGAGACACTCACATGCACATGCTACCCTAATCCAGAGGCTATTTCAGTTCAGCTCTGACGTCCAAATGTCAGCCTTTGAGATGTGACTCACAAACTACGTCTTATACTTCAGCTTCAACAAACCAGACGACAAAGACTGAAAGCAGCTGCAGGAACAGTGAGGGAGGTTCTCTGTTCCATCTGTTCCTTTTTGTTGCATCTTTCCATGTGTCCAGCTGCAGATGGAACAGAGAACCTCCCTCTCTGTTCCATCTGCAGCTGGACACATGGAAAGGTGGCACAAAAAGGATAAGAACCTGAAATATGATGGGAACCCAGGAGACATAAACATGTCCCACCCCGCAGGAGTCGGACGCGCACCTCATTTATATTTAGATGACACGTGGCTGCTCCCTTTAAGTAGATACAGGGGGAGCTCTTCAAACTTCTCACTGCTAATCCTCTCTAAGCCTGACCTAACAGTGTCTGTTTGCCCAACTCATTGTCACACCAGCACATTTATGTGTCTGTCTATGTGTGAGTGTGTACCTGTCTAGCCACTTTGCGAGCTTCCCAGTAGGGCTTAGACTCCTCCACAGCTCGTCCGATCTTCTTCATCACGTCGTCCAGTTTCAGCGTTGCTTCAGCCAACACCAGGCGAAACCTCTGGCGGAAGTCCTGCTCACACACAGATGTGCAAAAAACGCACCTTCAGACTTCAACCAATGAGGCGGGCTTAATTGCAGTGGATCCAACATGATTGTCTGACAGACTGTAGGATTTCCAGAAGAGGAACTCTGAGGCCTCAGAAACTGTGTATTCATTCTGAATTAAAGCTTCTAATTCAAGGCGGCAAATTTTCACGATTTTAACATAAAAGCATTAGTCAGGAAGATTTCCCAAACTCCTGTCACCGTATTGATTAACTCCAGAACCATCAGAAAAGGGATTCTGCTTCTTCAAAACACTATTGTGACTAAAACAAAACACTGATTTAAACAACAGGTTATTCCTAATGGATTGCCTAAAATTGAGATGAACTTTGGTCTCTAAGTCTTTGATTTGACTTAGAGACCAAAGTTCATCTTAATTTTTGGCAAAAATGTCTTTGGAGTTTTAAAACTGCAACCTTATTTCAGTAGATGCCACAAATGCTGTTGAATTAATGATATATGTGTCTACTCCAGCTGCTAAGAACAAAATGCAGTGTTTTGATGTTTAAAGTTCCACTCTGATCACCTTTGGATCTTTTGTAAAAGTGGTCTTTAAATTATGATTGTGTCGTTTTTAGCTAAAAAAAAAAAATAATAATTTTAGCTAAGTTTCTGCAGAGCAGCAGGAATTTGTTAGAAATTCATGTCTGAGTTGTGGGCTTAACTGTGGGCGTGGCGTAAGTTTGCGCAGACTTCCCATCATCCCTTTGTTTACATTCTCTCCCTCTAGCTTACAGCCCCTCACAACCCTAAGATAACATTAGTGGTTCAACAAAAATGGGGAGCAATTTTGGATTTGATCCAGATTCCAGCTTGGACGAGAAAAACAAAGACATTTATAGATCTATTTGTCTGACAGTGGAGAATAGGAATGAAGCGGAGTAGGGAGCTTGTGGCCTGAACAGTTTATTTTCTATGTCACATGTGGGTTCTTTTTTAAACCGAATCTTTTTTCGTGTGCTCCTGATTCCAATATCAATATAGAAATAATCCAAATAGCAATTCCAGAATCAGAACAATGCTATAAGAACATGTTAAAAACACCCAAAACCCCATTTTCATCAGAATGGGTCTTTAAGTCGATTGAGGCAGTTTTCTACATGTCTGACTGTTTACCACTAGAGCTGCATCAAACCACTTCTGCTCCTAACAAACCTTAATTTAGCATCTACATGAAAGCAAAAACAGAGGTGAAACTTTCTTTCATTTCTGGAAATACATTGAGGCACTTCATTAAACTTCATTGTTTTACATGAGCAAAAACGTCCAGATAAAAGCTTGCTAGAAAGAAAAGGCTCATCAAGTGACCACTACTAAATTAGGACCCAATAAAGACTGATTTATGTGTGAAACGCCACAGCTTCACCACAAACTGCAGCTTTTTTTTTAATTCATGACATCACAGTTTGATAAACTTTTTATTTAACTAAACTTTTCTTTTATCAACTTTTTATTTTACGTCTGAGATTGAAAGTTTCCAAATTATGCGGCAAAAAATAAAAAGAGTGATGGAAAAAAACAGCTAATTTTAAAAGATTTTTGAAATGATAAAGTACCGGTAATAAAACTTCAACAAAAAGGAGAAATTATTCAAAATCCAAATTAAAAGCAACTTGTAAGACTAAGTCTACACATGACAGGAGAAGCCTGGTTTTGTTGGGCCTGATTTCTTAGACCGTAATACCAGGGTAGCAGCTTGACAGCCTAAAGCGGATCATTAGCAGATTTTTTTTTTGGATCATTAGCAGATGACCACTTTAGTTTTTCATAGTAAGATCTGCCGGGCCTCCTGTTTGCTACGCCTGTCATCACACATGCAAATCAGGATACAACCAAGCTACATTTCAGATCAGGGGCTTCAGCAGCAGCACCTGCATCCTGTCCGGAGCTCTGACGGCGCCGAAAATGAGAGATTGGCGAGGCAGAAGGGGGTGGGTGCTGCAGGAAGCACGCTTCCTGTGACATCATTGCGTTTCCTAACTTTTTAATCTTGCACAGAGAAGGTGACGCAGCACAGAATCCAAGAAGCAAATCCTGCAAAAACCCTGCCAGCAGAATTTCTGCTGGATTACGTGCTTCTGCAGAGTCCATGAGCGCGACCTTCATCTCACTGCTCGGACCTTTAGCGGATCTACCGAGTTTCGTCCTCAGTCAAGTCCACAATCTGAGGTTCCTCCTGAGAACTGCACTCTTTATGTCCTTGATCTGTTTGAATCTTCTGACACAACAAAACACAACACAACAAACCATTGCATAAAGTGTTTATGTACACAAATATCTTTTTTAATGTATAAACTGATATTTACAGAGATACGCATGCATGGTTTTAGAGCAACTTCTAATATGAGTTTATAAAATGTGCTTTTTTTCAGCCGTCATGACTCAAGTCACCTGGATCTGCCTCTGTCAGGAGTGGCTTCCAAAAATCTCTAATGCCATTTTTGATAGCCAGAGTCTTGAGAGATCATTTCAAATTTTTGGCACCTCGTGGCAGATGGATTTTATTTTTTCTTACAAAATTGCATTAAAAAAAATCAACAAACCATGCCTTATCAGCATCTCCTTATTAATCCTCTCTGTGCTAAGCTGTCTGTAAGGCTGAGTCATTCAGCTGCAGATAAGCAGAGGCTTCTGGTTCTGATCCTCTCTTGAACTGATGTGAGCTTCGTTGTTGGAAAAGATTATTTTATGTGTTGTAAAGTTAACTGATCATTTCTCTGAAACTCCGCCCACTTTTGTTTAGCCAACAGTTAGCTTTCAATCCTCAAAGAGCATAAATCATATGTCCTTTTCAAGCTAAATATATTACTAAAATGTTATTTATTTACAGTAAGCATGAACTAAAAGTCAACTTTTGAATTTATTGTGTTTGGCTTTGTTTTTTATCATTGTTTTAAATTTTTGATAATCATTTACAAGGTTTACAATCTTGGAACAGCAAACATACAAATTATGGGAGTAAATCTTAATCAAATTGCTTAAGTGTTGCAGTGTTGGTCACAAAATTGAAATGACGTAATATTTGCACCTGCGCAGACTTATCGGGTAGCCGTTACAGACCGAGTAGCGACGGTAGCTCCATGGAGGGAAATTCCATGATGGAAGCCACAGAAAGGGTGGAGAAAAGACTGGAACGAGACCCAACCCTGCCTGAAAGAACCAACCTGATACCAGAACACGTCTGTGGTCTTCTGGGCATGAACCTGAACACCATCTATTTTCTATCTTGAACTTCTACAGTTGATCCAGTCAAATTTCTGTCCCACTCCATTTCTATATCTCCTTAAAACAACGCTTCACGTGGACTTCTGAAGCTGAAATAGCTTTCTAAAGACTCAAAACCATATTGACCTGTGCTCATGTCCCCTGTCTTTCACCTTTTCAACTTGCTGGATACATTTTGGGGTCCCAGGGTCCCAAGGCTGCTTTTGGGTTGAAGGCAGGGTACAGCCCTGGACAGGTTGCTAGTCTGTCACAAGGCCACACAATCGCTCCCACACACACACAACCAGGGACGATTTTAGATGAACCAATTAACACGGGAAGCATATTTTAGGCCTGTGGGAGGAGGCCAGAGTGCCCAGAGAAAACCAACACATGCACAGGGAGAACATCTCTAACTCCAGATAAAAAGAAACCAGCTGAGAGTTGAACGAGGGACATCTCGTCGTAAGGAATAACCACAGCACCACTTTGCAGCCCTTCACTCTCTTTCAGATGAAGCAAACCATTATGGTGGATGCTATAAACCAGGGAGTTGAAGCCACCTTGTCCCAAAGTTCTGTGTCTGACAGAAAAGAGCATCTGTTATCCTCTGCACAACAAAACCATGATGTCTGTGAAATGAAACTTCCAGTAATCAAGCTAGCACTGGAGAAGCAGCACCACAAGCTGGACGGAGTAGAGCAGCAGGGGTGCTCAATTTCTTTTATCCGTTAGCAAATATGTCACTTTATTGACATCAAGAATGGCCAATCAAACATCCTCTAAAACATACGTTTAAAGACACTGAGTATGCATTATTTTTGCCACCGGAAAGCCGGCAGCAGCTCCACTGCGCGCCAAGTCCTCTGCGGAGGACTTTCCGGGCCCATGCTTGGAAGCGAGACCGAGACGCCCCATCTGACAGTCGTCCACAATTGTTGTTTTTTCAAAAGGGTGCATTTCATGCCTTTTCCCAAGTTCTCATCCTCCCAAACAAACAAACAAAAAAAAAACATTGAGATCCTTCTGACCAAACCCATTGTTTCAGAAAGAGGTCACCAGTCCTGCCTTCTATCGAAGTTATGGTTACCGTGTCTCCGGCGTTCCGTCTGCAGTCTAAAAGCCTACCAGAGATGTTAATCCAGCAGTTGGGCACTAGTCTCTTTCTTGTGTTCTTGGTACCCCTCCTCATGGTCATGTGTGGTTAGGTGGGCCAAACATATCCTCAACCATGCCTTCTTCAGTCATTGGCCATGGACCGTTTGAAGTAGTGCATGGATTCCTTCCAACACTTTTTGACTCCCAGGAAGGTTTGGTTTTATTTACCTTCTGTTCAAACAGAACCTGTCTTTTCTTTCCCTGGGCTTGGTGGAAGGTTCACTAGGTTCTGCTCTGGAGTTCTACAGGAAGAATGCTGATTGCAGAAGGCAGGTTCCTCCACACTGCAGGGTGAGCCAGGAGGCCTAACTTATCTCAAAGGTTATTAGCTCAGTGGCTGTTTGTCTACCCAGAACGCTCAGGGTCAATTTCTGTATCCACTTAGTCAAGTGTGTCCAGTCCTCTGATTTAATTTCCTCCTTCAGACCCTCACCTGCCCAGTTCACTGGCAGGGACCGTATCTACACAGTCTGATCTCTCCATCAATCGTAAGACATGGTCTGTAGTATTTGTGAACTGGAAGAGCTACTGTTCCAAAAAACATGCTGGCTACTGGCCTGTTACTTCCTGGAGCCCATCCTGATCTTAGAATTCCATGTCACCAACCTGATCACCATATGGTGCCGGTCTGTGGCGGAGGAGGGCTTCTAACAGGATTTTGGCTCCACATCCCTTTTTTTGGCCCTCCTGGTTTCCCATCCACTGAACATGTTTGTGCTGTTCACTTGGTCAGTCTTTCAATTCGTTGTTGGTCTTCCACATGTTTGAACCCTTCAAGCGAGTAAAGTCTATACAACATTCTCTCTGTTTTGGCCACGTTTCAGCCCCCAACCAAGCCTCTGCATCTGGCCCTGTTCTCTTCTTTGGATTATTGTTACCAGTTTTTTTTTTTTTGATTAAAAAAATTTAATTTCCCTTTGGATTTTTTGCCACATGTCACTTCTTTGTCTTCCTTTTTAGAAAAATCCCCACACCCACTTTGATTAACCTTTTACTTCTTTTCCAGTGTGGCCCGTCACCACCCCTCACCCATTCTGGTGTCAGCCTAAGCTTATGTAAACAAGACCTCAAGAAAGATTGATTTCTCTCTAGTTAACCCTCCCTGTACTCACCGGAAATGTTAACCTGGTCTACCTAAACCGCAGTCACAGGAGGACTCGGTCATGCTGGCGTTTCCTCTGCTGCTGCTGTGAGTTGTTGTCAACTTCGACCGAGAATTTCATTATTAAATCTTTAACCAACACTCCAAAATCTGAGTCTGCCTGTGCTTTGTCAATCTTACCCTTCACTACATCCAGAAGAAACTGAAAGAGAGAAGCAGAGCAATGTGATCCATGCTATCCAAAGCAGTTTAGAGTGCTCTGTTCTGTGCCTTATGGAGGCTGCTACCCCCCCCCCCCCCACACACACACACACCACCCAAAAAGAACCACAACATCAGGCCAGGACCTGATGTGGACAGCTCAGTTGTCCACCGGGAAGCTGGCTACTCAGCCCACTGAGTGTCCACTTAATAAGCCAAGGTGGGCAAACACAGGTGGGGCCACCATGGAAACTGTGGACAAACCTATCTGAGGCCCACATTGTCTACCCAATTTTTGATTAATTATCATTATAATACATTAAAAAAGCTCTAAACATTGATTTTGCATGACATAGACCCTTTGCAGTGGCTCAGGCGGTTGAGGGGGTCGTACAATGATCGAAGGGTCAGCGGTTCGATCCCCGCTCCCCCCAGCCAACTGTTGTTGTGTCCTTGGGTAAGACACTTCACCCTCCTTGCCTCCAGTGTGGCTCCACTGGTGTGTGAATGTGTATGAATGCCCCGGTGATGGTCAGAGGGGCCGTAGGCGCGAACTGGCAGCCACGCCTCTGTCAGTCTGCCCCAGGGCAGCTGTGGCTACACCAGTAGATTACCATCACCAAGTATGAATGAGGAGTGAATGAATGATGGACACACTGTAAGCGCTTTGAGTGACTTGAAAAGCGCAGATAAATCCAATCCATTACTATTATTTAATTAACTTTTTTTCCTACCTCTGAAAAACATCAAGAACCTCCATCATCTGTTGGAACTAAAGAACTTGAGCAACCAAATGTCTTCCAGGTCAATTCTACATTATTTTTCCATGCTGCATTCTGACGGGTAAAGCTAACCAGAAGCTACAATAGCTGAAAAAAACACACACAGGGGATCATGGCTCATCAAAGCTGTTTCTTTGTGGTGCTCTTCTTATCCCAGCTCTGTTTGGGAGCTTTGGACGTGGGAGCAACTCTAATGAAAAGCAGAATCCTGTGGTCTGGCTCTGGAATGCACCAACATAGAACACACACATGACAAGAAAACTCCTTTCAATTTGTGAACATGTGGTTTTGGAGCCAGATTTTTTTGGACTTTAAAACATTGTTGTTGTTTTTTTGCAGGAAGCGTAAACTATTTTGGAGAAATGACAGGCATGATTCCGGTGTTGGAAGGAAATCTAATTTTACACCACTTGGTTTGACTCCACAGTGAAGCATGTCATCTTTCCAAGTTTTCCTCCAGAAGCTCATAATCTGACATTTTAGTGAGACCTGTCTGAAACATTTTTACCCTGCAGTCTGGAAAAAGATCTTCCAACCAAGCAGGAAGCAAAAATAACCAAATATAGAAGGTAAAAAAGGAAGTGCTATCATCAGACAAAAACCCAGCAGGGGATTTTTGGTGATGAGAATATTAACTGGTGCTCATTTGTTTTTACCTCCAGTTCGCTCTCCCAGCGGTTGATGTCATCTGTGGACTGGTTCAGCTTCTCCAGCTCTCCCTGTTTACAGAAAACAGCCAGTGAGAGAAGCAGAACTTTGCCTCAATCAGATACAGTCTGTGTGACTCCTGTTGACCAAATTAAAGGCACGCTGTTCTGTGCGCGTGCGTGCATGCGTGCGCAGAGCCCCGAAGCAACAAATACTCCCCCAATTTCTTCTCTTGAAACTGCAGCTCAGTTTAATTTGAAGCCTCCTGCATTCAGATACTTGTTGATGGTTAGTTGAATTCTTTTACGCAGCAATCCTCCCATCCGAGAGTTGTGTTTTTAAACCCGTTTCCCTCTGCGTCTGCTTCCTCCGCATCTCTATTTGGTCCCACAGACAGAACCTCACCTGAATCCTGGGATCCACTTCTTCTTCCTCCTCTGCACACTGGGACTCATCCTCACATTTATTCCCATTTGTTTCCATTCTATATTCGACTAAGCTCCTGGGGGGCAAAAGTGTCCACGCTGGAAACAAAAGTGCGACCCCCGGAGGGGTTGAACGGCGGGGGTGTCCAGCAGCGAGCCGCCCTGTTTAAAACCTTTAAGCAGAGCGCATCGCGTCCCTCAGGCTTTCCGATGGGCTATGGCGTCAGCAGCGGCTGCAGCGGCTGCCTTGTCCTGTAGCTGGAAGGTCCGCCGCACAGAAAACAGTGAGAGCCATTTAACCTCAAGGACCGACAGCGGACGAACTGTGGAGAAAAACGACCGGGAGGTGCCGCTTCTGGTCTGGGCCTTCAAAATAAAAGCCCAAGAGCCATCTGGCATGTAACATATGTTAGAGAAGATTATAATAATAAAAAGAAATCACCTTCTTATAAAGAAATCATCATGATCTACGGAATAGGAGCTAAAACTCATCCAAATGGCCAAACACAGACATTTTAGTAAGTTGGAGGCCAAATAATTTATGTATGTTTTAGCAAATGTGAAAAATATGAACTGGTGTTGTGCTGCTGACAGTCATGGAAGAAAGTGTTTCTTCTGTTGGTCTTTTTCTTCACCCACATACTTGGAAAATGTGGCCTCCAAACATCCATTTCCTAAACCCACTCCAGTCCCACTCGGGTCACTTGGTTGCTGGAGCCTATCCAGCTACTGGAGGAAGAAATGGAGGGTTCAACCTGGAAAGTTCTGCAGTTAATCACAGGCCAGAAAGGCATAAGAGACAGAATTAGACAAAAGATCACATTCAGGACAATGTAGTGTCATCAATTAACCTTTGAAATCTTTTTTTGGGTTGCAGGAAGTAACTGGAAGAAGCCCACACATGCACAAGGAGAACATGCAAACTCCACACAGAAGGGCCCATTTAAACAAGGGGCTTTCCTCACTGTGAGGTGAAAGTGCTAAGCACTGTTCCATCGTGCAGAGTAAATTTAGGATTTTTTTTATATAGTGATGGCAAACAACATGCATTTTAATTGCAGTAATTGGTTGATTATAAATTAGGCAAAAAGTCCTAGAATAAGAAACTGCATAGGGACATTTTACTAATGTTTTGTAATGCATTAAGTAAGGGTGAATATAAATATCAATTCACTGCTAATTAATCCGTTAAATAAAACACTTAGTAATGCAAAGTGATTCTAGGATAATTATGACTTAATTAACATTAATAAAGGGGCCTTCATTGTACTGAAACATTTATGTATTTTTGGACCTACTATTTCAGGCTGCCAACGCTTGTGCTGCTCCAATCTTATCCAGGAATTATTTGGATTTTGTGATGGACTCATAAACCTTGTGGAACCCTAATATTTCTGCCACAGTGGTTCATGGGAATTTTCAAAATATAAATTAAATACAGATTACATTCGTGCAGAATTTGGAAGAAAACGAAGATGTTCATTGATCTACTCGTCCACTAGTTGATGCATCAGAATAGAGCGGATTTTAGTTTCTACATCACAGCTTTATCCAACTGTATTTTTTCGTCTGTTCCACAACGATTTGAATAAAAAAATACTCAGATTTTAAGCAATTTTAAGCTTTATTCTATGTAATATATGTTCTCCATCATCAGAAAAATGTCACAAGAACAATTAAAAAAGCAAAAAAATTGGAGTGGATTTTTAAAAGGACAGCAAAAATTGTAGAATAAATTGAGTCGGATACATTAATTTAACACACATTTAGAGACTGGGGCTAATTTGTGCAGAACAGGAATCTAAACATAACAGGTTGGAATTACTTTTAAATTGGTCAGTTTTCCGCCCTGGACCCCCCCCCCCCTCTTATTTTGAAATGAGCCATTTCCGGACACTTTTTCAGCTTGCAGGAGCTTCAGCTCAGGAGCTTTTGCAGCTTCCACTCGCCATCTGGTGGCTCCCGGGAGCATCTGGGGGGTAATTTTTAATATTACCTACAATCATAATCCCCCTATATTTACATTTACCATTATTTTTTGGTTTGCAACTTCATTTAATTAAAAAATAACGAGGTTTCAGTATGCAATGACGGAAACTTAAACGCCGGGGGAAAATGGCGCAGATGTGCCTGAAACCTTTGACCTGAGAGGACGCAACTTGAACAATCTGGAGCCTCTTTAAAAGTGAGCTGTGATTTGAAGTGCGCGTTTTGC